>NC_091206.1:35079385-35299893 GCF_040958095.1 Procambarus clarkii | reverse complement strand
TCATGTCCCCCTTGTCCTATTGTTATTTATTGTAAACATTTCCTCTGTTTCCACGTTGTCAATCACAAGGAGTGTGGGTTTGCACGCTACATACACGTGTGCACGTGTGTGTGTGTTGGTGTGTGTGTATTCGCCTACTTAGTTGAACTCACCTAGTTGTGCTTGCGAGGGTTGAACTTTGGCTCTTTGGTCTCGCCTCTCAACTATCAACCAATTAAATGTTCCAGAGTATCAGAAAGTAACTCACCCAAGTTCCTTGGGACCGGCAGTGGTATGATAGGTTAGTCAAGGTGAGTGGTTGTGCACAAGTATTAAGACAGGATTGTCGACTCATGTTGCGGCGTAATTGGTGTCTCTCTGATGAGATATTAGCTTTTGCCAACACCAATCAGTAGAGTAAAGTGGCTCTCTGTATATTACTTCATAAGTTCTTTAAATAAACGTTTGAAGTTTATGTTGATTCCTTTTTTAACATTTTTTTAACCAATTTGATATACTTGCATAATATAATTTCCCCAAAGTTACATAATATTTAGGCATCTACACACACACATACATAATTGATATAGAAAACACTGGAAAACACCCCAATACTTCATTCTTTATTTTCAGGGACTTTGACGACAAATGTGACTCGGGACATATTATGACATAAGGAGTTCTGTACAATTAGACACTTATCAATACTGTGCATCCTCCTGGATGCTTTCCCCATATCTTGTATAGGTTGTAGTTGCCTTGTTGAAGCCGTCTGCCATTTCGTTGTGATGCTGCATGCAGTTGCAACCCAGACGAAGTAAAAATCCAGAGTCAACAGCATATGACACTCGCTAAATACCCGCTTTAAGTCCACAGAGGTTCACCATGTGGGTGTTTACTAACACGGATGCCTATTGCTGAAGAGATAGGATGGTCTAAGGATGGGATAGTCAATGGATGGGATAGTCAATGGACGGGATAGTCAATGGACGGGATAGTCAATGGACGGGATAGTCAATGGACGGGATAGTCAATGGATGGGATAGTCAATGGATGGGATAGTCAATGGATGGGATAGTCAATGGATGGGATGGTTAAAGGATATGATGATAAATGAAAGGGATTTTGAATAGATGGGATGGTGAATAACTAGTGCTGTTATGGTAATGAGATTGGATTGGAGTGGAGTTCATGGATTGGAATGTGAATGGAGGGGATGGTGAATGGAGGGGATGGTGAATGGACAGAATTGTTAATGCATGGAATGGAGAATGGATGGGATGGTGAATGGAAAGAATTGTTAATGCATGGAAAAGAGAATCGATAGAATGGTGAATAGACAGGATTTTAAATGGATGGGATGGTGAATGGTGGGGATTGTGAATGGACGAGATGGTGGATATATGATGTGATGGATTGATGGAATGGTGAATGGATGGAATGCTGAATTTATGGGATAGTGAATGCATAGAATTGTAAATGAATCGGATGGTGAATGGAGGAGATGATGAATGGATGGGGTAGTGAACGAACAGCATGGTGGATGGATGACATGGTTAATGGATGGGATTGTGAATGGGTGGGATGGTGAATGGATTGCATGGTGACTGGATGAGATTGTTAATGGATGGGAGGGTTAATGAATGTACTTTACATTTTAAAAAAAAAATTAAATTTTGCCCCGAGGGGAGAGTTTACTGGGCAGCGCCACTCATCCTGTGAGTGGACACACCGCCATAGCAGCATGTACAACACTCCCCAATAGGAAGAAAACCCGCTGGGTTGTTCATCCTGTCACTTGTACCCAGACACAGCTGGGACTTGCTTAACTGTCTCAAGTGAACAGCTCCTCAAACAAGAAGATTAACATCTATCACCCCTTAATAGCTTACGTTATCTTGCGGGTGCAAAATGGGGAAATCTTTTAAGAACAGCATCAATATTTGACAAATAGTGTTTTCCTAACTCAAACAATGTGGGGTTTATTATTCTACACATACTTCTAATATCTCTCAGGTGTTCACATTCACGTAGATAGTGGTCAAGGCGGTGTCCGTCACTCTCACCACAGATTCTGCAACTTCGCTGATCAACTGTTGTTTCCATTCCATATCTCCAAGGATATTTGTATCCAAGACGGATTCTTGCTATTACTGATTCCCTCCCTCGTCCTCCTCCTCTTCGGCCATAACGATTGGGAGGACGAGGGAGGGAATCAGTAATAGCAAGAATCCGTCTTGGATACAAATATCCTTGGAGATATGGAATGGAAACAACAGTTGATCAGGGAAGTTGCAGAATCTGTGGTGAGAGTGACGGACACCGCCTTGACCACTATCTACGTGAATGTGAACACATGAGAGATATCAGAAATATGTGTAGAATAATAAACCCCACATTGTTTGAGTTAGGAAAACACTATTTGTCAAATATTGATGCTGTTCTTAAAAGATTTCCCCATTTTCCACCCGCTAGATAACGTACTTGTGAATGGCATGACCAATGGCATAATGTTAATGAAGGTATTGGTGAGTGGCATGACTATTCTCGACGGGAGGAGGAGGAGGAGGCCGTGGTCGTGCGGCAGACTCACCTGAACCATAACACATGACCCCCGGAGCGTGCAGATGCACTAGTCCATCTGAGCATAGACGCCATACTTGTGCTCCAAACAACTCCCAATTGCACCAAACATCATCAGAGCGATAAAATAAGAGGACTTCAGATGAAGGAACAGCGATGGAAGGAAATCATTGAACATCTAGAAGGTGGGAAATACCATTCGAGAAAATAAAGTTCCTCTTTAAATGACTTTGCACTCAAAGAAGTGGTCTTTTTTTGTAGGGACGCGAGTCTTATTTTCCTTGGCGTCACCCCTTTCATATAGGATCCATCGTGTTGTACCATGCAAATGCTCAGAAAGACAGGGCGTTTTTTCAGCTAGCATTAAAGGCTTCTGTATTAAAACTTGCGCATGCGTCAAAGATTGCAGGTCACCCGGGAGTATACAAAACATACACAAAGGCTAAGCCATTATTATATTCCCCAGGGTAATTATCACATATAATTAGGTATGTGAGGTCATGCGGGAACTGTCAAGGACGCAAAGGTACTCCTAAAGTACAAGTCCCACTCCAGGAGTTCTCAGAGACAGCCGAACCCTTGGATTGGGTGGGGGCTGCTTTAATTGATTTACACAGCAACAACTCAGGCAACAGATATGCGCTAGTTTTAGTGGGCTACCAGAGTGGTCCAGGTATACCACTCTGGTTACCCCTCCTAGGAAAGACCCCCAAACAGTGGCAGATGAATTTCTAGATAGGTTTGATACGGTGTTCGGACCACCTAAAGTTCTAGTATCTGTCAGGGGACAGGATTTCATTGGTACTTTATTTCAGGAGGTATGTAAACTCTTAGAAACAACAACAGCGCTAACATCCCCAAACGAACGGCATGGTAGAACGAACCAATAGAATGGTGAAGGATATGCTTGCCATTTTAGCAGAGAATGATCCGGCCACTTGGGATAAACAGTTCCCTTTTGTTCAATTTGCACTAAACACCGCAGTGCATCAGTCAATAAATACTCAACCACTCTTGCTGTTCACTGGACATTCGTGTAATTTTGCGTCTGGTCTGCTTAACAGATATACTATTATTTATGGAGAGGACTATCCTTCAGAAATCCTCACCAAGATGAAGAATGCATGGAGGATAGCAGCTGAAGCATCAAAGAAAGCAAGGACGCGGTACGCCCATTATTGTGGTAGGCAGGTATAACCATTAACAGTGAAGGAGGGGAGCCTCATGATGCGTTTGAATAAGCCAGCGCCCGCCAATGAGAGTAGGAAGTTATCAGTTAGAAGGCGAGGCCCTTATAGAGTGATTAAGAAACTAGGGCTGTAACGTACGTTTATGTTACGTTGATGGGTAGATTAGATACACATTGTTTAGTGAGTTTTCATATTTATTTAGTAGTCTTGATTACAGTAGTCGGTTGGTGGCATTGTCGTAAAAGTTCAGACGGAGCTTGGAGCAGAGCAGAGAGCTGAGTGAGGCCGGAGTTGCGGAGCTTTATGTGGGAGAGCGTGGCTGCTCGATTGGGAATTGTGAGCGTCTGAACTTAGGGAGCTAGAGCATTGTAGCTCGATGTGGTCGTAGTCTGCTCTCTGCTCTGTGTCGAAGCTGTAGCGTCTTGCATCGATTAGAACTGTAGACGTCGAGTGCTATATTGTTGAATGTGGAAATTATACTCTCCGCTATTCCTCATATCGCTTGCTGATATGGTGACTACACCTCAGCTCCCTCCAACAAGATGAGAAGAGATAATAACAATAACTGCACTAAACTGTCATCTGAGTTAATAGGTAGAGGCAAAGAATTATAATGTATGTGCCTGGTCAAGAGTGACGTACCTTTACCTACCCTGGGGGGAGTTATCCTTCTTAAAACCTCCAGGGCAGATCCAGGTCTCCACCAGACATGAGTTATGAATGTTTCTTTTCACAGGTCTGCTCACATTACCACACTGTCTGCCATATTCCCTCTCGACTGAGGCCAGAGTAGCATGTCAGTGCTATTGTCTGGCGGGAACCAGGTTTAGTTCCCGAGGGAAAGGAGGGGTAACATTTCACCCCCCCCCCCCCCCCAGTCCTCCCCCCAAATCCCATCACACTCCCTCCCTCCTCCATCCCTCTCCCCCCCCCCCCCCCCATCCCTCTCCCCACCATGTGGGAAGCGAGAAGCAACGTTATTTTTAAGAGGACGAGTTGAGAACCTGTTTACTGGCTCGTAATGCTGCTGTCACCAGCATGGGACACTAGGCATCATGTCTTAACATGGACTCACCATCTCTTCCTCTTCCTTCTTCTCTCTTCTTTCTTCTCTCTTCTTTCTTCTTTCTTCTGTAGACAAGTGACCTAGGGTCCACTAGTGTCCGTCCGTCCTGGGGTCCATCCTGGGCAACCCAATGTTGGTGGGACAGACTGAAGTCGTTGTTCCATCTTTACTGGGTCGTCTGGGGTCATCTGCATGACGACCTGGGGTCCAGTGGGGTCCGTCCGTCCTGGGGTCCATCCTGGGTAGACCAATGAATATGATTGTGTTTGATATGATTGGATAATATGATTGAACCATCGATTGGATGATGAATGAATTGGTTGGTGAATGGATAGTTTCATGAATACATGGGTTAGTGGATAGATGGATTGGTGGATAGTGAGGTTGGTGAATAGTTGGGTTTAGTAATTGACGGATTGGTGGATAGATGAATAAATTGGTATATGTAAGAGATGGAATATGTATGGGGCTGGTACATGGATGGGATGATGAATAGATGAGTTGGTGAATGGATGAGATGTTGAATAGAAGGGGTGATGGATGAGGTGTTGAATGGAAGGGGTGCAGGATGAGGTGTTGAATGGAAGGGTTGATGGATGAGGTGTTGAATGGAAGAGGTGATGGATGAGGTGTTGAATGGAAGAGGTGATGGATGAGGTGTTGAATGGAAGGGTTGATGGATGAGGTGTTGAATGGAAGAGGTGATGGATGAGGTGTTGAATGGAAGGGGTGATGGATGAGGTGTTGAATGGAAGGGTTGATGGATGAGGTGTTGAATGGAAGGGGTGATGTATGGATAAGTTTGTTGATAAATGGGTTGATGAATGAATGGGTCGGTAAATGGATGAAATGGTGAGTAGTTGAATGGGTTGCTGATTGAATAGAATGTTGAATGGATAAATTGGTGAATAAATATAGTTGTGAATGGAGGGTTGATGGATGGATTGGTTGATAAGGGGGTGGATTGATGAATGAATTGGTTGATAATTGGATGGGTTAATGAATAGATGGGTTTGTGGATGAATAGGTTGCTGTGAAAGGATATGAATGATCTGGTGAATGAAGATGATGGTAGATGAATGCGTTGGTGAGTGGTTGGATTGTTTACTTGATGGGTCTGCAAATTGACGGATGTCATTATAGCTGGTGATACAATGAGGACACTGGCTGTCATCAGTGTTCTTGGTGTGTCACCAGCTCTAGTGGACTGTCACCAGTGTTCTTGGAGTGTCACCAGCTCTAGTGGACTGTCACCAGTGTTCTTGGTGTGTCACCAGCTCTACTGGACTGTCACCAGTGTTCTTGGTGTGTCACCAGCTCTAGTGGACTGTCACTAGTGTTCTTGGTGTGTCACCAGCTCTAGTGGACTGTCACCAGTGTTCTTGGTGTGTCACCTGCTCTAGTGGACTGTCACCAGTGTTCTTGGTGTGTCACCAGCTCTAGTGGGCTGTCATCAGTGTTCTTGGTGTGTCACCAGCTCTAGTAGACTGTCACCAGTGTTCTTGGTGTGTCACCAGCTCTAGTGGGCTGTCACCAGCTCTAGTGGGTTGTCACCAATGTTCTTGGAGTGTCACCAGCTCTAGTGGACTGTCACCAGCTCTAGTAGACTGTCACCAGTGTTCTTGGTGTGTCACCAGCTCTAGTGGACTGTCACCAGTGTTCTTGGTGTGTCACCAGCTCTAGTGGGCTGTCACCAGCTCTAGTGGGCTGTCACCAATGTTCTTGGAGTGTCACCAGCTCTAGTGGACTGTCACCAGCTCTAGTAGACTGTCACCAGTGTTCTTGGTGTGTCACCAGCTCTAGTGGGCTGTCACCAGTGTTCTTGGTGTGTCACCAGCTCTAGTGGGCTGTCAACAGTGTTCTTGGTGCGTCCCCAGCTCTAGTGGACTGTATTATAGTGTGGGTTGGTGGTGATGTCGTGTTGATCCTTCTTTATGGACAACCCAATCCAAAACTCGGTAGAGTGTTTATACTTTACCAGGAGATCACCCTGGGCGCTTCTGGCTCTTGGAGCGGGGCTCAACGTCACACGTTTAGGGGATGCGGCTCCAATACTTAGTCTTGTTGTCACGTGCACACACCCACTCGAGCCGCTGTGACTCCCCACTCACTCCTTAGGTGATATGATCGCCTCAATCCCCTTTTGACTTATTAGTATTACCTTCTACCCTGTCCACAGAGGTGGTTCTTGGTTCTTTCTCTCTCTCTCTCTTCTTCTGTACTATTTCATGGGAAGCCTCACTAGGACAAGGGCAAACACCAGCAAATTGGAATACATTTACTGGACAAAGCACATACATAATACATACACACATATAATAATAATGAATCCTATACTCTATACTATTACAATCAGGTTGCTCTCCACCACCATCAGAACTCTATTATCAGTATATCAAGTGGTATCCTATCTTCTGATTCCCCACCTGATACTATCTACCTCTTCAAGTAGATCAAGTCTTATACTACACTGTTGCATTATCAACAAGAGAATATATATATATATATATATCTATAAACGTGTACAAGGAAAATCAGCATGTGAATGCAATAACATATATCAGTATAAATGTTCCTTGATACACAACAATGATCAATCGATCACTCTATCAGTCCTAGAACGCATACATCTGTAGGTAATCCAGCCTACGACTGTAACTCTAAACTTCAGTATAAAACACTCCTTGACATAAGAATGCAAACAATCACTCACCTCTCACTGCGTCTTGCACGCTAATGACAACCAAACACTATCAACTCCCTACAAGTAATCCACCAGAACTTGCCTTCCACCTCTGGAAGTTCACTACCCTGACCTCTTCAGGTTCTTCCGGGCTTCACTACCAGGATCCTCTGCAGCTCCTCCAGGCTGCTACCATGAAGTTTCTTTGAGCAACTACGGTGCTTCACCCTTCTGCTAGGTTCCTCCACAGCTCTCCTGGCTGCTACACCATGAAGTTTCCTCGAACAACTATGGTGCTTCACCACCTCTACAGAAGCACGTGACACTCCTCATCACTGCTTCTCCTCACACCTCGAGGTCCTTTCTTCCACTTCCTTGGAGTCTCATCACTACTCCCTCTGTGCTGGCTTCGAAGTTCTCAGCAACTTCTTCCCCAAAGACAAACCTGCAACCCATTGACACTCCAATAAAATTGTTTCCCCTTTAACACATAAACAAAAATAATCACACAGTATGTTTGCCTCCAACATCTATCTGTTCTCTACATACTGTGAGAATGGACTCCCCCGTTGGGCGGGTCCATGCTCCACCTCGCCCGGCGGGCCTCCACTCTCCTCCGCCGCCCCTCAGTCAGTTGGCTCCAAGCAGTCGAAGGGAGAGGACGCGCTGCTCGTCCCTCCAGCTGTCTCTCTCATCTCCATCCTCTTATTTAGGTTTCCTGCCTTACCAAAACATTTCTAACTTATCAATAAACATTGCTACTGTCGCTGGGCACACGACCAACTACAAGCAATAACTATGAACTGGCTTAAATCGTGCTTACCACAGATTGTCTCGTCGAGGATGCTCCTCCCTCTGACGGAGCCTGGTCAGCGCGATTCCACAGCCCCCGAAAATGTCTCTGGGCGGCTTAATACTCTCCTCGTCGACCAGGACTTGAGACCACAACGTTCTCAGCTCAATTCCACAGCTGGCACGTCTGCACACTTCTCTTCTCTTGGAGATATATCACTAGGGGTTCCTTTCTGATGGGAGCTCAACGGAGCGCGGCTTTCCCCCTGCGATGTCTGGCCAAAAGTGAGGTCAAAGCCCTCCAGAAGCGAGCCTCACACCTCCAGCAAATTATCCACATCTCCTAACCAGCCATTTATCTGTTTCCTTATGCACTGCCCATAATCTTAAACTCCGTGTAAAATTTACCCAATTATTTTTACATATGAATCTTCATGTCTGTATTTCCGACCTCCTAGTCAAGTCAGGCTTGATAGAATAATTCTCAAAGGGGAGACTCGTTTTTCGGCTGCCTGGGATCATAACAGCTGTCACCAGTGTTCTTGGTGTGTCACCAGCTCAAGTAGACTGTCACCAGTGTTCTTGGTGTGTCACCAGCTCTAGTGGACTGTCACTAGTGTTCTTGGTGTGTCACCACGCCTAGTGGGCTGTCACCAGTGTTCTTGGTGTGCCACCTGCTCTAGTGGGCTGTCACCAGTGTTCTTGTTGTGTCACCAGCTCTAGTAGACTGTCACTAGTGTTCTTGGTGTGTCACCAGCTCTAGTGGGCTGTACCCAGCTCTAGTAGACTGTCACCAGTGTTCTTGATGTGTCACCAGCTCTAGTGGGCTGTCACCAGCTCTAGTGGGTTGTCACCAGTGTTCTTGGTGTGTCACCAGCTCTAGTGGGCTGTCACCAGTGTTCTTGGTGTGTCACCTGCTCTAGTGGGCTGTCACCATTGTTCTTGGTGTGTCACCTGCTCTAGTGGGCTGTCACCAGTGTTCTTGTTGTGTCACCAGCTCTAGTGGGCTGTCACTAGTGTTCTTGGTGTGTCACCAGCTCTAGTGGGCTGTCCCCAGCTCTAGTAGACTGTCACCAGTGTTCCTGGTGTGTCACCAGCTCTAGTGGGCTGTCACCAGTGTTCTTGGTGTGTCACCAGCTCTAGTGGACTGTCACCAGTGTTCTTGGTGTGTCACCAGCTCTAGTGGACTGTCACCAGTGTTTTGGTGCGTCACCAGCTCTAGTGGCCTGTCCCCAGCTCTAGTGGACTGTCACCAGTGTTCTTGGTGTGTCACCAGCTCTAGTGGGCTGTCACCAGTGTTCTTGGTGTGTCACCAGCTCTAGTAGGCTGTCACCAGTGTTCTTGGTGTGTCACCAGCTCTAGTGGCCTGTCCCCAGCTCTAGTGGACTGTCACCAGTGTTCTTGGTGTGTCACCAGCTCTAGTAGGCTGTCACCAGTGTTCTTGGTGTGTCACCAGCTCTAGTGGCCTGTCCCCAGCTCTAGTGGACTGTCACCAGTGTTCTTGGTGTGTCACCAGCTCTAGTGGACTGTCACCAGTGTTCTTGGTGTGTCACCAGCTCTAGTGGACTGTCACCAGTGTTCTTGATGTGTCACCAGCTCTAGTGGGCTGTCCCCAGCTCTAGTGGACTGTCACCTGTGTTCTTGGTGCGTCCCCAGCTCTAGTGGACTGTCACCAGTGTTCTTGGTGCGTCCCCAGCTCTAGTGGACTGTCACCAGTGTTCTTGGTGTGTCACCAGCTCTAGTGGGCTGTCCCCAGCTCTAGTGGACTGTCACCTGTGTTCTTGGTGCGTCCCCAGCTCTAGTGGACTGTCACCAGTGTTCTTGGTGCGTCCCCAGCTCTAGTGGACTGTCACCAGTGTTCTTGGTGCGTCCCCAGCTCTAGTGGACTGTCACCAGTGTTCTTGGTGTGTCACCAGCTCTAGTGTGCTGTCCCCAGCTCTAGTGGACTGTCACCTGTGTTCTTGGTGCGTCCCCAGCTCTAGTGGACTGTCACCAGTGTTCTTGGTGCGTCCCCAGCTCTAGTAGACTGTCACCAGTGTTCTTGGTGTGTCACCACGCCTAGTGGGCTGTCACCAGTGTTCTTGGTGTGCCACCTGCTCTAGTGGGCTGTCACCAGTGTTCTTGTTGTGTCACCAGCTCTAGTAGACTGTCACTAGTGTTCTTGGTGTGTCACCAGCTCTAGTGGGCTGTACCCAGCTCTAGTAGACTGTCACCAGTGTTCTTGATGTGTCACCAGCTCTAGTGGGCTGTCACCAGCTCTAGTGGGTTGTCACCAGTGTTCTTGGTGTGTCACCAGCTCTAGTGGGCTGTCACCAGTGTTCTTGGTGTGTCACCTGCTCTAGTGGGCTGTCACCATTGTTCTTGGTGTGTCACCTGCTCTAGTGGGCTGTCACCAGTGTTCTTGTTGTGTCACCAGCTCTAGTGGGCTGTCACTAGTGTTCTTGGTGTGTCACCAGCTCTAGTGGGCTGTCCCCAGCTCTAGTAGACTGTCACCAGTGTTCCTGGTGTGTCACCAGCTCTAGTGGGCTGTCACCAGTGTTCTTGGTGTGTCACCAGCTCTAGTGGACTGTCACCAGTGTTCTTGGTGTGTCACCAGCTCTAGTGGACTGTCACCAGTGTTTTGGTGCGTCACCAGCTCTAGTGGCCTGTCCCCAGCTCTAGTGGACTGTCACCAGTGTTCTTGGTGTGTCACCAGCTCTAGTGGGCTGTCACCAGTGTTCTTGGTGTGTCACAAGCTCTAGTGGACTGTCACCAGTGTTCTTGGTGTGTCACCAGCTCTATTGGACTGTCACCAGTGTTCTTGGTGTGTCACCAGCTCTAGTGGACTGTCACCTGTGTTCTTGGTGCGTCCCCAGCTCTAGTGGACTGTCACCAGTGTTCTTGGTGTGTCACCAGCTCTAGTGGGCTGTCCCCAGCTCTAGTGGACTGTCACCTGTGTTCTTGGTGCGTCCCCAGCTCTAGTGGACTGTCACCAGTGTTCTTGGTGCGTCCCCAGCTCTAGTGGACTGTCACCAGTGTTCTTGGTGTGTCACCAGCTCTAGTGGGCTGTCCCCAGCTCTAGTGGACTGTCACCTGTGTTCTTGGTGCGTCCCCAGCTCTAGTGGACTGTCACCAGTGTTCTTGGTGCGTCCCCAGCTCTAGTAGACTGTCACCAGTGTTCTTGGTGTGTCACCAGCTCTAGTGGGCTGTCACCAGTGTTCTTGGTGTGTCACCAGCTCTAGTGGGCTGTCCCCAGCTCTAGTGGACTGTCACCAGTGTTCTTGGTGCGTCCCCAGCTCTAGTGGACTGTCACCAGTGTTCTTGGTGCGTCCCCAGCTCTAGTGGACTGTCACCAGTGTTCTTGGTGTGTCACCAGCTCTAGTGGACTGCCATCAGTGTTCTTGGTGTGTCACCAGCTCTAGTGGGCTGTCACCAGTGTTCTTGGTGTGTCACCAGCTCTAGTGGACTGTCACCAGTATTCTTGGTGTGTCACCAGCTCTAGTGGACTGTCACCAGTGTTCTTGGTGTGTCACCAGCTCTAGTGGACTGTCACCAGTGTTCTAGGTGTGTCACCAGCTCTAGTAGACTGTCACCAGTGTTCTTGGTGTGTCACCAGCTCTAGTAGGCTGTCACCAGTGTTCTTGGTGTGTCACCAGCTCTAGTGGACTGTCACCAGTGTTCTTGGTGTGTCACCAGCTCTAGTGGACTGTCACCAGTGTTCTTGGTGTGTCACCAGCTCTAGTGGACTGTCACCAGTGTTCTTGGTGTGTCACCAGCTCTAGTGGGCTGTCCTCAGCTCTAGTAGACTGTCACCAGTGTTCTTGGTGTGTCACCAGCTCTAGTAGGCTGTCACCAGTGTTCTTGGTGTGTCACCAGCTCTAGTGGACTGTCACCAGTGTTCTTGGTGTGTCACCAGCTCTAGTAGACTGTCACCAGTGTTCTTGGTGTGTCACCAGCTCTAGTGGGCTGTCACCAGTGTTCTTGGTGTGTCACCAGCTCTAGTGGACTGTCACCAGTGTTCTTGGTGTGTCACCAGCTCTAGTGTACTGTCACCAGTGTTCTTGGTGTGTCACCAGCTCTAGTGGGCTGTCCTCAGCTCTAGTAGACTGTCACCAGTGTTCTTGGTGTGTCCCCAGCTCTAGTAGACTGTCACCAGTGTTCTTGGTGTGTCACCAGCTCTAGTAGACTGTCACCAGTGTTCTTGGTGTGTCACCAGCTCTAGTGGACTGTCACCAGTTTATTACCTATTCCAACTTGGCTTCTTTGAGCCCAGCTGATCATTGTCAGCAAGGGGGAGCCAGGCTCCTGGGAACCCATTACAGTAAAACATAGAAACAAAAATAAAGAGATTTTCAGAAGGTCTGTTGGTCTGTGAGGCGGCTCCTCTTTATACCTAACTAAAGTCATTTATATATAAATGTTTATTCTTCCTTTGAAACATTTTGTTTCAGAAATCAATAATCCAGTTCACAAACCAATTGTTACCCAAGTCTAGAGCAAATTTAGATTTATCCTATTAATATGTTGGCGTTCCTTAATGAGGACAGTTGAATGTGCGGAAAAGCTCCCGGGGTATTGATGGTGCTCGGAGGATATTCACGAGGTCGGCGGAGCATTATGTCCACCGTCAGTAGCGGTCGGCGGAGCATTATGTCCAGCATCAGAAGTGGTCGGCGGAGCATTATGTCCAGCATCAGAAGTGGTCGGCGGAGCATTATGTCCAGCATCAAGAGTGGTCGGCGGAGCATTATGTCCAGCGTCAGTAGCGGTCGGCGGAGCATTATGTCCAGCATCAGGAGTGGTCGGCGGAGCATTATGTCCAGCATCAAGAGTGGTCGGCGGAGCATTATGTCCAGCATCAGGAGCAGTCGGCGGAGCATTATGTCTAGCATCAATAGCGGTCGGCGGAGCATTATTTCCAGCATTAAGAGCGGTCGGTGGAGCATTATGCATGACATATGTGACCAGAGACATGACTCACCTTAACAGTTACCAGAGACATGACTCACCTTAACAGTGACCAGAGACACGACTCACCTTAAGAGTGACCAGAGACATGACTATAATTAAAGTAGGAAAACCCTTGCTTCTGTCCTATAGAGACTCGGCAAGGTATCCCTACGTTCTTGGACTACCTTTCACTTTTGAAACAATTAAAAGTTTCATTTGTCTTTTCGAAACTATCGGTTTCATTTATTTAGTAGGATTTTCTTGCCTTTATTCTCTTACATTGAGTACCGGGTACAAGATTTCCTTCGATTTTGATTGACTAATCATTTATTATACTAATATTAACGGTAATTGTTAATGATTAAAATTCCACAGATAGTTACCAGTTGCCACGTCATCCTGTTACTGACACTTACAATATCACAAGTATATTCGTTGTACACTTATTTGCTATTTCAAAATGTTTCGTCTCTCAGCATTTCGTAATGATCCAGCAAGTGAAGTAGGGAACTTAAGTCATGCCAAGAGGACCGAATTACAAACTCTTGCACACGAGTATCAACTAGATGCTCCCCCTGGAGCCAACAAAAATGACTTGCACAATATTATCTTGGATCACCTCTTAGATGAAGGATTTATAGACTCTGAAGCTCACAAAAACTATTCTATTGCAGATAAACATACTCTGGCAGCTATGAAGTTGAAGCTCGAACTAGCGAAAATCGAGCAGGAACAACAAAAAGAAGCTCTCCAGATACAGGAAGGAGAGGCTGCCCTAAAGCGTGTCCAACTGCAAGAACAAGCTGCATATGAGAAAGAAGCTCTACAACAAAGAGAACGTGAAGCTGCCCTAAAGAAAGAAGAACAGGAACGTGAGGCTGCCCTACACCGTGAGCGGAAGAGGGAACAGCTTGAAGCAAGAAAACTTCACCTGGAGATGCAACGTGAGCACAGTAAACAGCAAGCTGAGAGTGTTCTAGCATATCATCGACAAGAACTCACCTTGGAAACTACACACCACACTCAGCGCCAACAAACTACCGCTAGTCGTCCCGTAAGTTTTAATGTCTCCCATGCAAGTAAGTTAATGCCACCATTCATTGAGTCAGAAGTCGATGTATTTTTTACTACTTTTGAGGTCCTAGCTGACAAACTTAAATGGCCAGAAGATCATTGGTCTACACTTCTCCGAGTACATCTCACAGGTAGAGCTGCGGTTACTCTCAGTACCTTAACGTCTGAGAATGACTACCAGACCCTGAAGCAAGCAGTTTTAGACTCCTACCTTCTCTCCACCGAAAGCTACAGACGAAAATTCCGTGATTATCTAAAGGCAAGAACCACCACCTTTTTAGAATTTGCCAATACAAAGAAAAGATATTTCATGAAATGGCTGGAGGCAGCACATGTCTCTACATTTTCAGAACTCGTCAACCTCATTCTAGTTGAGGAATTCTTTAGACGTGCTGCCCCCTTCCATCCGTTTATATTTAGCAGACAAAGAAGAAACCGACTACGTCAGATGTGCGAAGTCGGCTGACACCCTCAGCCTCATACACCGGCTATCACCAGACCCACCTTCCAGTAAGAAGTCTTCGTATAGTTATGACAAAGTGAGTACCAATCAAGCGAGCTCCCAATTGTATTGTAAGTATTGCAAGCTCTATGGACATACCATAGATAAATGTGGAAAAGCTCCATACAAAGGCTATAGTGAAACTCCTAAACCCAAACCGACTCCTCCAAAGTCCGGTAAGCCTGTGATGAATGATGGTGTTCCTGTTAATGATCTTTCACTCTTCAGCAAACACCTGTATCCTGGAACTGTCTCTGCAAACAGTACAGATTCGGAGGGACGTTTCAAATTGAAGATCTTGAGGGACACAGCGGCTCTCCAGTCAATAATATTGAAATCGGCTGTGCCTACACCGGGGAAACCGTCCTTATCACTGACCTCGCTGCTACCACTCCGTATCCACTCGCTAGAGTCCACCTGGATTGTCCTTTCGTGACCGGTGAAGTCCAAGTCGCCATCAGGGAAAAGCCTTTTCCCATATCTGTAGTGCAACTTCTCCTGGGCAATGACTTGGTCGAAGATCTGCAACCTTCCTACCTGATCATCATGGACAAACTCCAGGTATGTGACTCTGTAGTGGACAACCCCATCTTAAAGTATGTTTCAGCAGAGGTCCAAGAAAGTGATGAAGCTTCTCCTCCGGTTTTGGGTACCACCCGTGCAAAAGCTGCACGCCCGCAACCAGCTGATTCTACTGCAACCGCTGTCCCTCAAGACCATCAGAACCTACCACAGAATCTTACTATGTTGGAGTTCCATAATTTACAGAGGGAGGATCCTTCATTAACACCTTATTCTTCCAGGCTGAGACTCAACCTGACAGTATCCCTGGGTTCTTCCTAGAGAATCAGTTGCTCTACCGCAGGTACAGACCCAGTAAGCTGACGGAGGATGACGATTGGGCCAATGTCGAACAACTAGTGATTCCCACCAGCCTACGGCCCGATATTCAACTCCTGGCCCACGGAGCACTTTCTCACTATGGTTTCAACAAAACCTATCACGGAATCAGACAAGACTAATACTGGCCAGGTATGGTTAAAGACGTCAAAAGTTACGTGCAACAGTGTCATATATGGCAGTGAAACCTAACATCCCGATTCCCAAGGCTCCGTTAATTCCCATCCTGGTGCCT
This sequence comes from Procambarus clarkii, assembly GCF_040958095.1. Taxonomy (NCBI): domain Eukaryota; kingdom Metazoa; phylum Arthropoda; class Malacostraca; order Decapoda; family Cambaridae; genus Procambarus; species Procambarus clarkii. The sequence goes on along the minus strand of NC_091206.1, from coordinate 35,283,960 downwards.
GCGGAACCTTTCCACAGACTCATCATAGACTGTGTTGGTCCTTTACCCAGGACCAGTTCTGGCAACGCTTATATACTAACCATCCTGTGTCCAACCACCAGATTCCCCATAGCAGTTCCTGTAAAGAACATTACGGCTGCTACAGTGGTAAAACAACTATTGAAGATCTTTACCCAATACGGATTTCCACGGGAGGTTCAAAGTGACTGTGGCACCAACTTCACCAGTGATCTCCTCAAGAAGACACTGGAAGAGTTCAACATCACTCAGCTATTGTCCAGCCCCTATCATCCTGCTTCACAGGATTCTCTTGAACGTAGTCATCAAACGATTAAGTGAGTTTTGGAGAACTCCTATTTCAGCTAAGCCCTGATGCTAAGAAAATAGTTAAGAGGGATAGAAGCCCTAAACCAGAAAATAATAAATACAGAATATGCGGTCATATTCAATGGAACATGTTTGAAAGAAAACCTGCTGCCAGTATACACCAATATATATATATATATATATATATATATATATATATATATATATATATATATATATATATATATATATATATATATATATATATATGTATATATATATATATATATATATATATATATATATATATGTATATATATATATATATATATATATATATATATATATATATATATATATATATATATATATATATATATATATATATATATATATGTGTGTGTGTGTGTGTGTGTGTGTACTCACCTAATTGTACTCACCTAATTGTGCTTGCGGGGGTTGAGCTTTGGCTCTTTGGTCCCGCCTCTCAACTGTCAATCAACTGGTGTACAGATTCCTGAGCCTACTGGGCTCTATCATACCTACATTTGAAACTGTGTATGGAGTCAGCCTCCACCACATCACTTCCTAGTGCATTCCATTTATTAACTACTCTGACACTGAAAAAATTCTTTCTAACGTCTCTGTGGCTCATCTGGGTACTAAGTTTCCACCTGTGTCCCCTTGTTCGTGTCCCACCCGTGCTGAAGAGTTTGTCTTTGTCCACCCTGTCAATTCCCCTGAGAATTTTGTAGGTGGTTATCATGTCTCCCCTTACTCTTCTGTTTTCCAGGGATGTGAGGTTCAGCTCCTTTAGCCTTTCCTCGTAGCTCAATCCTCTCAGTTCCGGGACGAGCCTGGTGGCATACCGCTGAATCTTCTCTAACTTTGTCTTGTGTTTAACTAGGTATGGACTCCAGTCTGGAGCTGCATACTCCAGGATTGGTCTGTATAAGTGGTATACAGGGTTCTGAAAGATTCCTTACACAAGTTTCTGAAGGCAGTTCTTATGTTGGCCAGTCTATCATATGCCGCTGATGATATTCTTTTGATGTGGGCCTCTGGGGACAGGTTCGGTGTGATATCAACCCCCAGATCCTTCTCTCTATTTGATTCTTGCAGGATTTCCCCTCCCAGATGATACCTTGTGTTCAGCCTCCTGCTCCCTTCGCCTAATTTCATCACCTTACACTTTCCAGAGTTGAACTTCAGCAGCCATTTTCTAGACCATTCCTCCAGTTTATCCAGGTCATCCTGTAGTCTCTGTCTATCTTCATCCGTCTTGATTCTTCTCATAATTTTTGCATCATCAGCAAACATCGAGAGGAATGAGTCTATACCCTCTGGAAGATCGTTCACATATATTAGAAACAGGATGGGTCCAAGTACTGAGCCCTGTGGGACTCCGCTGGTGACATCTCGCCACTCTGATGTCTTCCCCCTCACCGTTACTCGCTGTTTCCTGTTGCTTAAGTACTCCCTTATCCACTGGAGCACCTTCCCTTTTACTCCTGCCTGTTGCTCCAACTTTTTTAACAGCCTTTTATGGGGTACTGTGTCGAAGGCTTTTTGGCAATCCAGGAAAATGCAGTCGGCCCACCCTTCTTTTTCCTGCCTAATTTTCGTTGCCTGGTCATAAAATTCTATTAACCCTGTGAGGCACGATTTACCATCTCTGAACCCATGTTGGTGGTGCGTTACAAAGTTATTTCCCTCCAGATGCTCTACGAGCCTTTTCCTCACGATCTTCTCCAGCACCTTGCATGGTATACAAGTTAAGGAAACTGGCCTGTAATTCAGTGCCTCTTGCCTGTCACCCTTTTTGTATATTGGGACCACGTTAGCTGTCTTCCAACTTTCTGGTAAGTCTCCTGTTTGTGTAGTGTATTGTCCCCAGGACAATATGCAACTGAAAACTCACACCCCAGAAGTGACTCGAACCCATCGTGATGGTCAAGTGGATTAAGGCGTCTTGTACATACCAGTTGCGTTGCTCCTGGGAGTATGGGTTCGAGTCACTTCTGGGGTGTGAGTTTTCAGTTGCATATTGTCCTGGGGACCATTCAGGCTTGTTCGCATTTGTGTTCCTCACGTGTGCCCCAAAGAATGAGGTGATTTGGTAAAATGCTATGCCCAAGATTACTATCCGAGTGCCGGCGGTGGGGTGGTTCAAATAGCCTCGGCTATCACCTCATTATGTCCGGTCGTGATGGTCAAGTGGATTAAGGCGTCTTGTACATACCAGTTGCGTTGCTCCTGGGAGTATGGGTTCGAGTCACTTCTGGGGTGTGAGTTTTCAGTTGCATATTGTCCTGGGGACCATTCAGGCTTGTTCGCATATATATATATATATATATATATATATATATATATATATATATATATATATATATATATATATATATGAAATGTAATGAATGTTTATGTGTTTAAAAATAATGTTTTTATATACATAAAATGTATATGTAAAAGTGCTACCAATTTTTTTCAGGAACTGGGTCTAAGCTCATTGATACAACAAGGGACCTTAGATCTGCCAGCTTTCTTTTCCAGCGCCTCAGCGTGGCGATACAGAGCGAAAATGCACACTGCATTCAGGGTTCCTGCCCGCCATCTGAGGAGCTGGAGGAACTCGACAGCTTATGATAAACATATTTGTACCTTATATGTAACCTCTTTTTTGAAACAAAGTTCAAATAAAACAAATATATATGTGTACACACAAAAGAATGGGGGTGGTAGGAGAAGATAATATTAGTGTTCAGTGAGAAACCACAAGATCTTCTCTGAATAGTTTTTATTTTCTTCTCCGAAAACCTGCAAACACTAAACAGAGTTCTACAGCTTTTCATTTTATATACCTGCATTTGGATGACGTGATATGCTACAACAGTTTTGGATGAGGTGAAAACAAACTTTCAACACAATATAGAACACGAAATATTGGGTAATATTGGGTAAATTTAAAGGGAAGAATGGAAGTAAATGCAAAGGGCCTATTGGCCCATATTTCTTGATGCTTCTATATTAGTGCGGAGTCTTGAAGTGGGTAGAATATAGTTGTGCATTAATTGGCTGTTGATTGCTGGTGTTGACTTCTTAATGTGTAGTGCCTCACAGGTATCAAGCCGCCTGCTATCGCTGTATCTATCGATGATTTCCGTGTTTTTTGTTAAGACTTCTCTGGTGATTGTCTGGTTGTGGGAAGAGATTATATGTTCCTTAATGGAGCCCTGTTGCTTATGCATCGTTAATCGCCTGGAAAGAGATGTTGTTGTCTTGCCTATATACTGAGTTCTTTGAGGCTTACAGTCCCCAAGTAGGCATTTGAAGGCATAGACGACATTGGTCTCTTTTATAGCGTTCTGCTTTGTGTCTGGAGAGTTTCTCATGAGTAGGTTGGCCGTTTTTTTGGCGTTATAGTAAATCGTCAATTGTATCTTCTGATCTTTGTCTGTAGGGATTACATTCCTATTAACAATATCTTTTAGGACCCATTCCTTCGTTTTATGGGCTGTGGAAAAGAAGTTCCTGTAAAATATTCTAATAAGGGGTACAGGTGTTGTGTTAGTTGTCTCTTCAGAGGTTGCATGGCGTTTCACCTTCCTTCTTATGATGTCTTCCACGAAACCATTGGAGAAGCCGTTGTTGACTAGGACCTGCCTTACCCTTCAGAGTTCTTCATCGACTTGCTGCCATCCTGAGCTGTGGCTGAGAGCCGAGTGATTTTCATTATTTTCAATAAATTGTTTCCTATTAGTATATTTGAATTATTATTATTATATTAAATTAAGAACATAAATTATTTACTTAGTTGTGATAGTTTAAGGTAGGTTAGGTAGGTGTCACGTGGGGGTGGGCGGTCCGGGGCTCTGCTAACACTTAACTGCTAGGGGCTCAAAAGGCCCAAATACTCAGCCCCTCCGACTCCCGGGATTCACCGGAGTCTCCTTGGTCACACAAGAGAGGACCAACAGTGCCCACCTCCGCAGGTCTTTGCTTCCACCACAAAGGGGTGCCACTGATTCACCCTGGAAGCCCTTCAGTCAAACACGGGGAAACTGCTGGTAACAGTTCCGGCCTAGACCCGTGGGGGAGTGAAGGAAGACTCAGGCTTACCTATAACCATAACCTCCCTGAGTCTTGCCTGCCAGACAAAAAAAAGGTTGCAGGAACAACTTTCCCACCTGTCTTCTCTATCTTCCTCTTAGCAAGGTCGCCAGCTGGGTTATTATATCTGCACCCCAGCAATGCAGTTCAGTGGGTGTATTATATATTGTTTGTAGCCAGAAATGTATGCTCATAGAGAAATATCATAAATGGAGGCACACTCAAACACAGTAATAAAAGGTGTGGATTTACTGATGCAAATTACATGAACACACACACACAATCACAAGTAATACATGAATATGGAATATGGATAATGAGTCTGGAGATCGTCAGCCTCTTCTTCCACGACCTCCAACACTCCTTCAACTGGGCAGGAAGACAGGAGTCTCACACTCTCACAGGAGGGCCTCTTCACCACGTCGGCGCTTCTTCTTCACTGTCCTGCCATCCATACACACTGTCCTCTCTGACAGTCCTGGACACAAGCTGCCTTGCAGCCTATTCTACTATTAAAGTAATAAAGTCTTGCTGCCACATACACAAGTAAATATTGTGGCCTAACTAGCCTACTCATACAAGGGGTAATGGGAGGGAAAATGATCTACCTTACACTCCTGGCTCACGACGCCTGTCCCTCGATGGTGTGAGGTTCCCACGCTTCCTTGGGTCGATCCTTGACGATCCAGGGCGTTCCACAGGTCCTCAGGTGTCGTGAAGCTTTCGCGTCGTCGCCGTTCCAATCCCTGAGATTCAGCTGCCCCAATCCTGGTTCATCGACGGGCGCCGAGCTAATCACTATTTTTCCCCACACTCGCCTCTCCCACAAGGCGTTGCTCCTTGTCCTAGGCACGGTGTCGTCCTTCCAAGATGCTCAGTGGATGTGACCCCAGTCACAGCTAGGCCGGCCCCCCACCTTCCAGACCTCATCGTCCAACCAGCGGCGCCGCCCAGCGTCGTCGCCGACTATTTTCCAAGTTTGGGACTTCTCTGCTCACTGAACTTGGTTCCTCTTTTGCTTCCCAGAAGCGCAGGGTCTCCAATAACTATGATGGGCTGCGAGGGCCAGCTCAATCCACTGAACAAGGCTTGCAGAGCCTCCAATCCTTGAGAGCAGACCGAAGCGCGTCCTGTCGCTTTCAAAGTCAGAGCCACTCTGACGTTGGCGCCGCCCGGGGCACTCGGTGATGTCATGGCGGGCCCTGATTTGTCGCCCGCGACCTACGTCGGCCAATCCGCGATCGGCTTGTGTCCCTTCCAAAAGGTCATATCTGCCGTAGGGGATACTGTTTCATTTTATAACAGGGCGCCAATTTTCCTTTATTTACAACTTATAAAATAACTCCCTTCCCTTAACTGGCAGCCGGTCTGGTCGCCACATATATCATTAGACTCCCTGAACCTCAGAGAATCAGTAGGGAGAGCTGATATGACTCTTTAAGCCGGCAAACGAAAGAAATAGGAGAGGGCACCGTAACATACCCCTCCTCTTAAAATAAGAGTCATGTCGGAAGAGCAGCACTCAAGAGGGCAATCTATACTCTTGCTCCCTCCGTTCCTGAAGTGTCACTCCTCCAGTTGGTGACGTGGCTCGTACCACCTTGCCAGTCACTTGCCTCATTGTATCTCCACCACGCATAGTACCGGGTGTGATGGGTGTTCCCTGAACACCTACAAGAAATCCTCTCTCCGTGGCTACGAGTGTACTCCCACGGCTCGTTACCACTGTAAGATTCAGTGCATGCAGCGCCTCCACCGCGTCGTGCACTCCGAGATAGTCTTGCATTTCCACTGCATCCTACAGGTACTCCATGTTTCCTCTCATGATCTCCTCTTCGCCAATCTTCTCTCTTCTCGGTTCCTCTTCTCCCGTAGGTGCGTTGTCTCCTCACAGTGGCACTTGTAACCTGCACTCCATCCAGCAGCTTCCTCTCTTCCACACTAGGCTTTTGCGATGGCCCAATGCCCCTCTGGTTAGGCTGGCGCCTACCCTGGGTGTACCTATTCCCTGCTTTCTTCGTATTGCCTTTCCTATACCACTCGCTCCTTCGTTCCCGACGAACATCTTCACTCCTCCATGAGATTTTCTTCCCTGCAGACGTCTTCTTCGGTTCGTGGTTGGGCTCTTCCACCTCTCTGTGGCTCACCTCACCACGGTGGTTCATCTTGCACCTCCCACTATTCATCTGGCTGTCATAGGGTGCACTGCGTCGTGGCTCCTCCACTCTGCCCTTCACCGCCGTTCGCTCATCCACTGAGCTTACTTTATTCACGTTTCTGTATAGAGGGAGTGCGGTCTGCAGCCTCTTCACCGCCCCAGGCGTTTGCACGGCTGCTCCTCGCCACTCCTCCACACGCATCATCAGGCTTAGTCGGAGGGCTTCGTCGGGGTTTTCCACTACCTCCGACGACCTCTCTGCACTCTCGCCCTCGTTGTCGTCGTCTCTGGCGACGTTTCCCCTGGCGAAGTCGGCTTCCTCTCTATCATCTGGAACGACCGATACCTCACCCGGCAGGGTTGTACCGCTGCTTGCAACATAGGCACTCCTGGCCCAATCGGGTTGTATCCTGCCTCCTCCGAGGTCATTACCCAGCACCATCTGCACATGCTCTAGGGGTAACTTAGGGGCTACAGCTACTATAGCTTTCTCGACTCCGCAGTCGGCAATCAGCTGTACTTCGTGAAGTGGCCACCTGTATTCCTCCCCCACACTGTGTATCCTCACCACTCCCACAGGTGAATCATTAAATTCCTTGGGGAGAATACTCCTGGTCACCATACTTATGTCAGCACCCGTATCTCGAAGCACGGCAACCTCCACTGGGTCTGACTTTCCAAACTTCACGTTGGCCCCGAAAACGAAGGGATGTTCACCCAACCTCATTTCCCAACCATTCACGTTGGGTCCACTATAATATGGGGTGTGAACAAACACTCTCTCCTCTTCCAACATTAATCCTACATTCCTTTGGTGCTCCTCACACTCGCGGGCATAGTGTCCTCTCACACCACAGTTGTAGCATCGGCCACCTCCCCTGGGCGGCCACTCGCCAGTCACTCTGGCGGTACCACTTGCGGACGTCCCCTGGGTCCTCCTTGGACTCCCTGTCGTCGTGTCCGGGACTGCAGCACTCGCTCCCGAGTTAGGTCCACTGCTCACAGCTTGGGGCTTCCTCCCCGCGTCTCTTGAGCTCTTGAACCGCGTCACTTCATCGGGCACACTACTCATGGGAGAGTCCCCACTCGTCCTCGCTCCTGAACTCCTAAAGTTCCCTCCCGACCTGGGGTAAGGCGAGTGTCTGGGCGGCCCCTCCCTCCTGATATGTAGTGCCTCCTCCAGCATGTCGGCTCGGTCCGCTGCAGCCTTCAGGTCCTTAATACCTGCTTCTCTCACCCTTACTCGCAACTCAGGATGGAGCACCGACATGAACTTCTCCATCACTATCAGTCGTTTGATATCATCCACCGACTCCGCTTCCTCCGCCGTCAACCATCGTAGGAATTTCCGTTCCATATCCCTGGCGGTCTCGGCGTAAGTCTTTCCCGACGCTCTTGTACACTCTCTGAACCGCTTCCGGTACATCTCCGGAGTCAGCCGGAATGAGTGGAGAACCGCATTCTTAATCGCGTCATAACTAGTACACTCCTCTAGGTCCAGCATGTTATAGGCTTCCCGGGCCTCACCAGTCAACCTGCCCTGGACCAGAGCAGCCCAATCATCTTCCGGCCACTCCTTCAGAGTTGCTATCCGTTCAAAGTGTTCGAAGAACGGCTCAGCTTCTTGTGGTTCGAACGTAGGTAAGTCACGTTCCCTTACCTTGAGGTCATCCCGCCGTGCAGGTAGTGAGGGCAGACCACGTTCAACGCAACGCAATTCGACTTCTTTCTTTGCCTTTATCTCCTCCAGTCGCAGTTGTCTCTCTCCTTCTTTTCGCTGCAGCCGAGCTTCTCGCTCCTCTCGCTGCATTTGCGCTTCTCTCTCCTCTCGTCGCAGCTGGGCTTCCAGTTGCATCTTCATTATTTCCAGTTGCAGGCTCCTCTTACTACAGCTGGACCTTCCACTGCTCCCATGTTCACTGTGAATTCTCTCCACACTGGTAGGCGCTTGGGGAGGCCCTAGTCGGGACGGTTCACCTTGCGACGGCTCTCCTCGGGACGGCTCCTTTTGAGATGGCTCCTCTCCCGTCGCTTCCTCTCGAGCTGTGAGCTATGCCATGATCTCTATCCTTCGCTCCGCTACCTTAGTCGTCCTCAACCTGATCCCAAAGTGGTTTGCCACTTGTTGGAGCTGGGCCTTGGTACACTCTTCCAAAATTCTCTCGTCCCTTGTGTCAATAAATTTCTTTACTTTGTCTTCCTCCATCTCTATATCATCAAGCATACACGACAGCACAGACAAGTTAGTAGGCACTAATTTCACCGTTTCAGTCCCTTAGCTGGTTGAGTAACAGTACCACCGAATTCACTGGCCACACTGTATTAGTCCCCTGGCAACTTCTTGTCTTGAAATTTGGTCCACACTGTAGCTTGATCCGCGCTTCCTGGCGAAGTTCCCAGTTCTTGGCTACTGGGGTTCGAATCCTGGCAAGGTCGCCAGTTCTCTTGTCACGTGGGGGTGGGCGGTCCGGGGCTCTGCTAACACTTAACTGCTAGGGGCTCAAAAGGCCCAAATACTCAGCCCCTCCGACTCCCGGGACTCACCGGAGTCTCCTTGGTCACACAAGAGAGGACCAACAGTGCCCACCTCCGCAGGTCTTTGCTTCCACCACAAAGGGGTGCCACTGATTCACCCTGAAAGCCCTTCAGTCAAACACGGGGAAACTGCTGTTAACAGTTCCGGCCTAGACCCGTGGGGGAGTGAAGGAAGACTCAGGCTTACCTATAACCATAACCTCCCTGAGTCTTGCCTGCCAGACAAAAAAAAGGTTGCAGGAACTCCTTTCCCGCCTGTCTTCTCTATCTTCCTCTTAGCAAGGTCGCCAGCTGGGTTATTATATCTGCACCCCAGCAATGCAGTTCAGTGGGTGTATTATATATTGTTTGTAGCCAGAAATGTATGCTCATAGAGAAATATCATAAATGGAGGCACACTCAAACACAGTAATAAAAGGTGTGGATTTACTGATGCAAATTACATGAACACACACACACAATCACAAGTAATACATGAATATGGAATATGGATAATGAGTCTGGAGATCGTCAGCCTCTTCTTCCACGACCTCCAACACTCCTTCAACTGGGCAGGAAGACAGGAGTCTCACACTCTCACAGGAGGGCCTCTTCACCACGGCGGCACCTCTTCTTCACTGTCCTGCCATCCATACACACTGTCCTCTCTGACAGTTCTGGACACAAGCTGCCTTGCAGCCTATTCTACTATTAAAGTAATAAAGTCTTGCTGCCACATACACAAGTAAATATTGTGGCCTAACTAGCCTACTCATACAAGGGGTAATGGGAGGGAAAATGATCTACCTTACACTCCTGGCTCACGACGCCTGTCCCTCGATGGTGTGAGGTTCCCACGCTTCCTTGGGTCGATCCTTGACGATCCAGGGCGTTCCACAGGTCCTCAGGTGTCGTGAAGCCTTCGCGTCGTCGCCGTTCCAATCCCTGAGATTCAGCTGCCCCAATCCTGGTTCATCGACGGGCGCCGAGCTAATCACTATTTTTCCCCACACTCGCCTCTCCCACAAGGCGTTGCTCCTTGTCCTAGGCACGGTGTCGTCCTTCCAAGATGCTCAGTGGATGTGACCCCAGTCACAGCTAGGCCTGCCCCCCACCTTCCAGACCTCAACGTCCAACCAGCGGCGCCGCCCAGCGTCGTCGCCGACTATTTTCCAAGTTTGGGACTTCTCTGCTCACTGAACTTGGTTCCTCTTTTGCTTCCCAGAAGCGCAGGGTCTCCAATAACTATGATGGGCTGCGAGGGCCAGCTCAATCCACTGAACAAGGCTTGCAGAGCCTCCAATCCTTGAGAGCAGACCGAAGCGCGTCCTGTCGCTTCCAAAGTCAGAGCCACTCTGACGTTGGCGCCGCCCGGGGCACTCGGTGACGTCATGGCGGGCCCTGATTTGTCGCCCGCGACCTACGTCGGCCAATCCGCGATCGGCTTGTGTCCCTTCCAAAAGGTCATATCTGCCGTAGGGGATACTGTTTCATTTTATAACAGGGCGCCAATTTTCCTTTATTTACAACTTATAAAATAACTCCCTTCCCTTAACTGGCAGCCGGTCTGGTCGCCACATATATCATTAGACTCCCTGAACCTCAGAGAATCAGTAGGGAGAGCTGATATGACTCTTTAAGCCGGCAAACGAAAGAAATAGGAGAGGGCACCGTAACATTTTATTATTATTTATTATTATTATTATTATTATTATTATATTAAATTAAGAACATAAATTATTTACTTAGTTGTGATAGTTTAAGTTAGGTTAGGTAGGGTTGGTTAAGTTCGGTCATATATCTTTGTTAGTTTTAACTTCAATTAAAAAAAAAAACTCATACATAATGAAATGGATACCTTTATCATTTCATAAGAAAAAACATTCAAAAATATATAAATTCAGGAAAACTTGGCTTAGTATGCAAATCGGGCCTTGCATAGTAGGCCAAGTACTGCATTCTGGCTACTAGGTACAACATATATATATATATATATATATATATATATATATATATATATATATATATATATATATATATATATATATATATATATATATATATATATATATATATATATATATATATATATAAATGACTATATATATATAATATATGTGTGTGTGTGTGTGTTTAGTCATTTATTTACTCAAATGATTTGATAATTTTCTTTTAACTAACTAATGTTGTATTGGTACAGGGCGCACCCAACGTTACCCGATTGGCTTAATGAGGATGTTCTTAGTGTCGTCTCTGGTGGCTGTCGCATTTTTCATCACAAGGTACATAGAAAAAGAGGTAAGTAGCTAAAAACTGACACATGTAGCTTCCTCTGTTTTAATGTATTATATGATTTTATTAGTTATATTTCTATCCAAATGAGGTTTTATTTTAAATTGTTGCTTAAGTCGCAAAGAACTGTTACTTGCTTCCTAGTGATCACCCACTGTTTCAGTTAGTTCATATTGACGACACGCAAGCGGTCTGAACTGGAGTTAGACCAGACTGGCTGAATTTTATAGTGTTGCATTGTGCCACTACGGATGTTAACGTAACGTTAAACTATTGTAGCCTTGTACTGTTATTATTATGTTTTGTGAATAAATGTTATTGTTATAAAACGACAAGTGCATTTCAGCAAACACCTTCTCTTTATCACCAGTAGTAGACTCTGCCACATACTTGAAGATGATTATATGCTGTTCTGAATACTTCTGAACTCGAACCAATTTCATAGCCAAACACACTAATATAAATTTGGTGTGGGACCCCAGTGAGCTACCCTTATAGCTGGCATCAGTGGTTCAAGGAGCTCCACGACCCTGTTGATATACAGTACCAAGGATTTGGACTCTGGCGGCGACTCTACGCCATCTACTTCAGTTTTAAAGTAATAAGCTGCACGCAGAGCACCTCCTGTTGCTGTGGTTGCAGTCCTTTCTGACTGAGGTCACATGTATTAGTGCCAGTCCAAATAGACAATATTCTCATATCTTGTGCTTATCGTAGGGTGATAAATTTGGTTCCAGCCCTTGACCGTAGACTCAATATAAAAGCAACATTTCACCTAGAGTAAAGTAAATATTGTTGCAGAGTTTGAAACAGGAACAAAAGTGGTGGTGGTTGTGTTGGTTCACTGTTGTCATCAGTAGGCACATACACATACACACACACACACACACACACACACACACACACACACACACACACACACACACACACACACACACACACACACACACACACACACACACACACACACACACACACACACACACACACACACACACACACACACACACACACACACACACACACACACAAACACACAAAGTGTGTGTGTGTGACAAAGACAAAGACCAGTGACAAATATTAAGCAAAAAAGAGAGGGCTGGGCGGACTGCATTTTCTTGGATTGTCGGAAAGCCTTTGACACAGTACCGCATAAGAGGCTGGTACATAAGCTGGAGAGACAGGCAGGTGTAGCTGGTAAGGTGCTCCAGTGGATAAGGGAGTACCTAAGCAATAGGAAGCAGAGAGTTACGGTGAGGGGTGAGACCTCCGATTGGCGTGAAGTCACCAGTGGAGTCCCACAGGGCTCTGTACTCGGCCCTATCTTGTTTCTGATATATGTAAATGATCTCCCGGAGGGTATCGATTCATTTCTCTCAATGTTTGCGGACAATGCTAAAATTATGAGAAGGATTAAAACAGAAGAGGACTGTTTGAGGCTTCAAGAAGACCTAGACAAGCGGAAGGAATGGTCGAACAAATGGTTGTTAGAGTTTAACCCAACCAAATGTAATGTAATGAAGATAGGTGTAGGGAGCAGGAGGCCAGATACAAGGTATCATCTGGGAGAGAAAATTCTTCAGGAGTCAGAGAAGGAAAAAGACTTGGGGGTTGATATCACGCCAGACCTGTCTCCTGCAGCACATATCAAGCGGATAACATCAGCGGCATATGCCAGGCTGGCCAACATACGAACGGCATTCAGAAACTTGTGTAAAGAATCATTCAGAACTTTGTATACCACATATGTCAGGCCAATCCTTTAGTATGCAGCCCCAGCATGGAGTCCATATCTAGTCAAGGATAAGACTAAACTGGAAATGGTTCAAAGGTTTGCCACCAGACTAGTACCCGAGCTGAGAGGTATGAGCTACGAGAAGAGACTACGGGAATTAAACCTCTCTTCGCTGGAAGACAGAAGAGTTAGGGGGGACATGATCACCACATTCAAGATTCTGAAGGGAATTGATAGGGTAGATAAAGACAGGCTATTTAACACAAGGGACACACGCACAATGGAACACAGGTGGAAACTGAGTGCCCAAATGAGCCACAGATATATTAGAAAGAACTTTTTTAGTGTCAGAGTGATTGACAAATAGAATGCATTAGAAAGTGATGTGGTGGAGGCTGACTCCATACACAGTTTCAAGTGTAGATATGATAGAGCCCAATAGGCTCAGGAATCTGTACACCTGTTGATTGACGGTTGAGAGGCGGGACCAAAGAACCAGATCTCAACCACCGCAAACACAACTAGGTAAGTACACAGACACACACACACACACACACACACAGATGGTTGGACAGACTGCATATTTCTGGACTGCCAAAAAGCCTTTGATACAGTACCGCACATGAGACTGCTGTTGAAGCTCGAGAGGCAGGCGGGGGTGGGGGGGAAAGGTCCTAGCATGGATAAGGAACTACCTAACAGGAAGGAGGCAAAGAGTTACGGTAAGGGGTGAGAAGTCGGACTGGCGAACAGTACCAAGTGGAGTACCACAAGGATCGGTGCTGGGACCAATTCTATTTCTTGAATATGTTAACGACATGTTTACAGGCGTAGAGTCCTACATGTCGATGTTTGCGGATGACGCAAAGTTGATGAGAAGAGTTGTGACAGATGAGGATTGCAGGATCCTCCAAGAGGACCTGAACAGGTTGCAGAGATGGTCAGAGAAATGGCTACTGGAATTCAACACGAGCAAATGTAAAGTCATGGAAATGGGACTAGGAGATAGGAGACCAAAGGGACAGTACACAATGAAGGGAAACAGCCTACCTGTGACGATGCGCGAAAGAGACCTGGGTGTGGAGGTAACACCCAATTTATCTCACATATAAATTTTATTTCACATATAAATAGGATAACGACAGCAGCGTACTCTACACTGGCAAAAGTTAGAACATCATTCAGAAACCTAAGTAAGGAGGCATTTAGGGTGCTTTACACTGCCTACGTGAGGCCTGTCTTAGAGTATGCCGCCTCATCTTGGAGTCCCCATCTAAAGAAGCATATAATGAAACTGGAACAGGTTCAGAGGTTTGCAACGAGACTCGTCCCAGAGCTACGAGGGATGGAGTATGAGGAGCGCCTGAGGGAACTGTGCCTTACGACACTAGAAAGAAGAAGGGAGAGGAGGGACATGATAGGAACGTATAAAATACTCAGAGGGATTGACAGAGTGGACATAGACGAAATGTTCACACGGAATAGTAACAGAACCAGGGGACATGGGTGGAAGCTTGAAACTCAGATGAGTCACAGAGATGTTAGGAAGTTTTCTTTTAGCGTGAGAGTAGTGGGAAAATGGAATGCACTTTAGGAACAGGTTGTGGAAGCAAATACTATTCATAATTTTAAAACCAGGTATGATAGGGAAATGGGACAGGAGTCATTGCTGTAAACAACCGATGCTCGAAAGGCGGGATCCAAGAGTCAATGCTCGATCCTGCAGACACAACTAGGTGAGTACAACTAGGTGAGTACACACACACACACAAATATCAAAGTGGCTCATTTTGGGTAGAGGTTGAAATTTTACAGGACCCCCGTAACACACGCACGCACACACGCACGCATGTACGCACATGTACGTTTGCCAGCACACATGCACGCACACGCAAAAACAAACACCAACACACACATACGTCCAGTCAGTCTAAAAGGGATTAACACCTTTCGTGGAAAGGGGATAAAACCTCACTCATAATCCACCCTGTCTCTTACCTGCCATAATCTGAAGACAACACCTCACCCACCTCCTCTTCACCCCATCACACGCACACACAAGCACACACACACACGTTCTCTCTGCTCTCTCTCTCTCTCTCTCTCTCTCTCTCTCTCTCTCTCTCTCTCTCTCTCTCTCTCTCTCTCTCTCTCTCTCTCTCTCACTCTCTCTCTCTCTCTCTCTCTCTCTCTTTCTCTCTCTCTCTCTCTTGCTCTCCCTCTATCTTTCTCTCTTGACAAGGGACAAAATGGCAGGAGGATGCAACAGGGACAAAGGGAATAGGCAAAGTGACCAAACGATGGAAATGTTAACCCAAGTTCTGGAGGAATTCAGGAGGGAGATGCATGAAATGAGGATTACAATTAACAACCTGCAAAGTGAGCTGACATCAGCAAGGGAGGAGATCAAATCCCTCACAGAGAAAAATAAAGAGACTGAGCATCAGATTATCATCCAAAGGGAAGGTGGGAATGTTACATTGGAAGGAAATGCCTCTGTACCTGAAACATTTGCAGAAAGACTGAGAAAAAGCTCAGAAACAATGGACACAGTGAGGGAGGTAGCCAAGCAAGCAGCTACCTCACAGGAAGCAGCAAGGTGCACCACTCAACTGCTGGAGAAAAAAAGATAAGTGGTAGTTGTAGGCATCAAAGAACAGGAAGGATTCAACAGGCAAGAATGGAGCAGCAAGGATTGTGAGGCAGTACATGGGCTACTGAAGGGGTTACAGATGGAAGGGGCTGAACAAAACATTGAGAAGATTTTCAGGTTGGGCTGGTACAACAAGGACAGAAACCGACTTGTAAAGGTGGTGTTTACAAATGAAGCCACGAAGGAGGATATTCTTGAAAGGAAGAGTTGTCTGCAGTATGTGGAGGGATACAAAAAAATATTTCTGCAGAAGGACAGGACGAAGGAGGAGAGAGCCAGGGCAGCAGAGGCAAGGAGGAAGTGCAGGGAGAAAGGAGTAAACCAGGAAATCGCAGCCCCCCACACAACAGTCCCAGAGACAAGAGGGGAACCCAAAACCAGCATCCCAGCAACACCAGAGGGGAGGGCAACACCACCACCCCCCCTCTGCACAGAAACCATTCCGTCCCCTCACCCTACCTGCCCCCACCCAACCCTCCCTACCCCCACCCCATTCTGACCCTGTCACCCCTTCCTCATTCCCATCATGTCCCCCCTCCCGCCTTTCCACCTCTGTCCCCCCTCCCCCTTCATCCCATACCCCTCCCTATCCCTCCTCCTCCCTCACCCTGCATCCTCCATGTCCCCAATATCTCCTTAACCCACACCCTACCTGTCCCCTCTTCCCTTAAACCCCCACCCCCACCCCAAAATCCTCTGAGACCCTTCAAACCATCTCACAGATCTTCTCACCCACGGAACAGCTTCCCACACCAGCAGAATGCTCGCCAAGAAAGGGACAAGAAAATGAACAGAAGAAAGTGAGCTTCAAGGCAATGTACACTAACATAGATGGGATTACAAATACAACAAGTGAACTTGGAGAATGGGCACTAGAAGAAAACCCAGACATAATAGCACTCACAGAAACAAAGCTAACGAAAACCATAACAAATGCAGTGTTTCCACAGGGCTACTATGTAGTGAGGAAATAAAGAGAAGGGAGAGGAGGAGGTGGTGAAGCTTTGCTAATAAGAAAAGGTTGTACTTTCGAAGAGATGGTAATTCAGAACTGTGAAGGTTTCAGTGACTACATATCAGGATACATAGCAACTGGAGGACAGAAAATTTTAGTAGTAGTCATATATAACCCCCCACCGAACCACAGAAGACCCAGACAGGAATATGATAGAAACAACTTGGCCACCATCAATATAATAGAGAGAGCAGCTTCTGTGGCTAGCAGGAACGGATCCAGACTACTAATCATGAGAGACTTCAACCATTGGAAGATAGATTGGGGGAACTGAGACCCACATGGTGGACCTGACACATGGAGAACTAAGCTGCTGGATGTGGCAACAAGAAACTTTCTAAGTCAACACGTCAAGGGACCGACAAGAATGAGAGAAGGGGATGAACCAGCCTTGCTTGATCTGATATTTACCCTAAATGAGTCGGATATAAGGGAAGTTAAGTTGGAAGCCCCCTTGGGAATGAGTGATCATAGTGTCCTGAGCTTCGAGTACCTGGTTGAGCTAGAAATTATCACCCCCCAAAAAAGAACGGGGAAACAAGGGCTGGCGTACCAAAAGAGAAACTATGAGGAGATGAATAAATTCTTAAGGGATATACATTCGGACACAGAACTCAGAACCAAGTCCGTACAAGACATGATGGACTGTCACCCAAAAGTGTCAGGAGGCTGTAAGCAGGTTTGTCCCAGCCCGACAGGAAAAAACAGAGAAGCAAAAGAAGAATCCGTGGTTTAATAGGGAATGTATGCAAGCAAAGGAGCTGAACAAAAGGGCATACCTTACCTTGAGGTGCTTCCGGGGCTTAGCGTCCCCGCGGCCCGGTCGTCGACCAGGCCTCCTGGTTGCCGGACTAATCAACCAGGCTGTTGGACGCGGCTGCTCGCAGCCTGACGTATGAGTCACAGCCTGGTTGATCAGGTATCCTTTGGAGGTGCTTATCCAGTTCTCTCATGAACACTGTGAGGGGTCGGCCAGTTATGCCCCTTATGTGTAGTGGAAGCGTGTTGAACAGTCTCAGGCCTCTGATGTTGATAGAGTTCTCTCTCAGAGTACCTGTTGCACCTCTGCTTTTCAACGGGGGTATTCTGCACATCCTGCCATGTCTTCTGGTCTCATGTGATGCTATTTTTGTGTGCAGGTTTGGGACCAGCCCCTCTAATATTTTCCACGTGTAAATTATTATGTACCTCTCCCGCCTGCGCTCAAAGGAGTACAGTTTTAGGCTCTTTAGTCGGTCCCAATAGTTTAGATGTTTTACTGAGTGGATTCTAGCAGTAAAGGATCTCTACACGCTCTCCAAGTCAGCAATTTCTCCAGCTTTGAAAGGTGCTATCATTGTGCAGCAGTACTCTACTCTAGAGAGCACAAGCGTTTTAAAAAGTATCATCATCGGTATAGCATCTCTAGTGTGAAAAGTTCTTGTTATCCAACCTGCCATTTTTCTTGCAGTTGTGACGGCTACTTTATTGTGTTCTTTAAAGGTAAGGTCTTCCGACATGAGTACACCCAGATCCTTTACATTGCCTTTTCGTTTTATGTTATGATTTGCCTGCGTTTTGTACGTGGTTTCCGTTTTTATATTTTCATTTTTTCCATAGCGCATGAACTGGGACTTATCTTCGTTAAACACCATATTATTTTCTGTAGCCCATAGAAAGACCTCATCTACATCTGACTGGAGGTTTGCCGTGTCCTCTATGTTGCCTACTCTCTTGAAGATCCTAGTGTCATCTGCAAAGGATGATACAGTGTTATAGGTTGTGTTCTTGTCTATGTCCGATATGAGGATGAGAAAAAGTACTGGAGCAAGCACAGTACCCTGGGGGACTGAGCTCTTCACGGTTGATGGGCTGGATTTTATTTTGTTGACTATTACACATTGGGTTCTGTTGGTCAGGAAATTGTAGATCCATCTGCCTATTTTTCCGGTAATTCCTTTTGAACGCATTTTATGTGCAATAACACCATGGTCACATTTATCAAAAGCTTTTGCGAAATCTGTGTAAATTACATCAGCGTTTTGTTTGTCTTCCATAGCATCTAATGCCATATCATAGTGGTCCAGCAACTGCGACAGGCAAGAGCCCTCTGTTCTGAAACCATGTTGTCCGGGGTTATGGAGATGCTTTGATTCCATGTATATTGTGATCTTACTTCTTAGCACTCTCTCAAAAAATTGTATGATATGCGATGTTAGTGCTATCGGTCTGTATTTTTTGCCTCTGCCTTATTTCCTCCTTTATGAAGTGGTGCTATCTCTGCTGTTTTTAATATATCAGGAATAACGCCAGTATCTAGGCTT
Organism: Procambarus clarkii; assembly: GCF_040958095.1. NCBI lineage: Eukaryota > Metazoa > Arthropoda > Malacostraca > Decapoda > Cambaridae > Procambarus > Procambarus clarkii. Next base: position 35,264,874 of record NC_091206.1, on the reverse strand, counting down.
TGTCTCCAAAGAATGTGGAGGGCCTGCGATAGTGGTTTTTTAGAGTTCTTTATGAATATGGAGTTCCAAGAATCTGGGCCTGGTGCAGAGTGCATAGGCATACTGTTTATGGCTTCTTCAAAATCCAGTGGGGATAGGGTGACGTCTGATATATGATTTGATGTTGGTATCATATCTGTGGTGTTTGTGTGTTACTGAGGAAGTCTTGGTTGTAGGGTTGATGTAAAGTCATGACTTGGTTACTGACTTTAATACTTAATATGATTACATGACTAGTAGCTACCAAGCTTGGCGGGCGTCCTGTACGCTCTATTGTTTACCTTCTCTCTCTCTGGCGTCTCAGCCGCCGCACATAGAAAACGGATGGTACCATTTTCTGTGAACATGACATCCCTCCTTTTCTTTAAAAAGAATGAATACAGGATGTCTACCATGCTTGTAGCACAAAGCAAAGTTATTGACACAAAGTAAGTTATTACCATATCAAGAGATACTGCATACATTTAACATTAATTAAGCACACAAAGAATTTAAACAACTTAATCTTTTCCACAAAGGATTTCAATGTTAAAAATACATATGCAATGTTAAACAAACATGAAAGAAACTGTAATACAAAGTTACAAAATATTGAATGAGATATCTGCATTATTCAAACAATATTAAATTTAGTTTAGCATAATAAGTAAATACTTTTCATTACATAGGAACACAATTAATCATCAAATCGTGTAGGGCGTTTAACATGACGTTTAGGACGAGAGTCCTTAAATGCAATAACATCCCTTGATGAATTGTTTGTCGGGTTATAACTATTTTTTTCTTTTTCTTTTGCACGACTTTGCACTTCATCATTTTCTACACTAGTTGGAATCACTTTGAAATAAGCCATATTACGTGTTATACTATGATCTCTATTACTAGCTGTTACCATAGTTCCTTTTACACTAATCACTTTATATGGTTTTGTATCATACGGCATATCTAACTTTCCCTCTTTTTTCTTTTTAACGAGAACAGTGTCACCAACCTTTATGAACTGTTCCTTTGCACGTTGATCATGAGCAATTTTCATTTTGCCCTTGGCTAGTGCATCCTTCTGAGCGAGACGTTTATCCGTTACCTCGGCTGGCATGACGGGTAGTGCGATTCTCATAGGACGTCCAAATAAAAGTTCGCCAGGCGACTTGCCCAGTGTTCCATGTGGTGTTGCACGGTAGTTCCTGAGAAAAGCATACATAGCTTGTTTCCAGGATCGTCCTTCGTCATGAGCACAGCGTACCGCTTTCATGAGAGGTTGCATGAATCTCTCAACTTCTCCATTTGCTTGAGGATGTAGTGGCATCACACGGCGGTGTTTGAATCCAATATGCTCAGAAAAGTTGACGAAGTCTTGTCCATTGAATGGCGGTCCATTGTCTGTCTTGACAACTTCAGGAATGCCAAAGTTTGAAAAGATCTTGTCAAGTTTCGGGATGACGGCCTTTGCAGATGTGGAATTGATGATTTCTACTTCTGGATAACGTGAGTGATCATCAATGACTACCATCAAGTACTCTCCAGTTGGTAGTGGTCCGCAGAAGTCCATCGATACTTCCGTCCATGGTGCAGCAGGTAGTGGTGAAGGTTGTAGAGGTGTTGGTCTTGAAGTATCCACTGCAGCTTGGCAAGGGACACAGGCATCATGCATATCCTTTGCGTGACGATCAATGCCAGGAAACCACACCTTTTCTCGTAGCAGCTGTTTGGTCCTAACAAGACCGTGATGTCCTTGATGTGCAAGCTTCAGAGCACGTTGCTGGAGAACAGCTGGAATCACGATACGAGTACCTCGCAGCACAGTGTCGCGTTGTTGCGTAACACTTAATTCTGTCTGGATGCGTTCAAGTGCTTTGAATGCATCTTGGTCAACTCTTGAGGGTGGGATGCGTGGAAACTTTTTCTTAGTCAATGCATCCACTGTTGCTTGCAGAGTTGGGTCCTCTAGGGTTGCAGTACGGATTTCATCAAGAGTAAGAGCCTTAGGGACTGCATCACAGGTTACAGAGTGTACATATTCCTCGGCAACTTGCTGATGCTTGGTGATGGTGAAACTGTTGGCAGGATGTCGACTGATGTAATCAGCGGGATTGCCTGCACCCGGCTTGTATTTCACCGTAAAGTTGTATGGTTGCAGACGAAGAGCCCATCTCTCAATGCGAGCTGGTGGTTTGGACTTTGGATTATTGAAGATGGTCTCCAACGGTTTGTGGTCAGTGACTATCGTGGTGAAGGGTGCACCAAGCAGATACACATTGAAGTGTTCACAGCCCCATACAAGAGCAAGAGCTTCCTTCTCTGTCTGACTGTATCGTTGCTCAACATCTGTGAGAGAACGGCTGGCGTAGGCAATTACTACTCTGGAATCTGGTTGACCAGGTTTGTGTTGGGCTAAAACAGCACCTAATCCAACAGGACTAGCATCCACCGTTAACTCAGTGTCCATTGATGGATCAAAGTATGCAGCAGTCGCATTCTCTACTAGTGCATCTTTCACAGCATCAAATGCATTTTGCTCGATATCGCTCCAGTACCATGATGCATTTTTCTTCAGGAGCTCACGTAGAGGCTTCGTAATGGTAGCAAAATCTGGAATGAAGCGAGAACAGTAGTTTGCCATTCCCAGAAAACTATGTACTTCAGTGGACGTTGAAGGAGGTGCAGCATTCTTGATATCTGCAACTTTCTTAGGATCTGGAGACAGACCTTTGTCACTAAGTACATGTCCAAAGAATTCAATTTTATGTTGATTGAACTCACACTTTGCTCGGCTTAACGTCAGATTCTTTTCTCGTAAGCGTTGCAATGTTGCACGAAGAGCTTTGTCGTGTTCAGCTTGGGTACGGCCATAAACAATGATGTCATCAGACATGTTGTCAGCATTAGGTATGTCTTGCAATACCTGGCTGATGATGTGCTGGAATACCTCGGCAGCACTGTTGATACCAAAACTCAGGCGCTTGTACCTATACAGACCTCGATGTGTCGTAAACGTTGTGATGAATCGACTCTCCTCATCAAGTTCAAGCTGATGATAGCCCTTGTTTAAATCTAACTTACTGAATACAGTTGCACCATTCAAGCGGTAGATCATATCATCTACAGTCGGTGTAGGATGGCGTTCACGCATTATTGCCTTGTTGGGAACACGCATGTCCACACAAATGCGTATCTCATCTGGATTCTTCGGCTTTGGTGGAGTGACAATTGGGCTTACCCATGGTGTTGGACCTGTTACTGGTTCAATGATATCTAGGTCGATCAGCCTATCCAGTTCGGCATCGACTTTCTTGCGAGTATGGAATGGTTGTCGGCGATGTGGTTGGGCAACTGGAATTACATCTGGGTTGATATGCAGATGTACTTTGCTATCAGTATAACAACCTATGGATTTAAATCGATCAGAAAATTCAGCAACAATACCATCAACATTGTTTGCAGATTCCACTGCTACAGCATTAGAAAGCTGAAGTAGCCCCAATTTGGTTGAAGTCTTGTAACTGAGTAAAGACTCCTTTGCATTCCTAACAACATGGAATGTAGTAATGAGCATTGCATTCTTTGACTTAATCTCTGCAGTGAAAGTTCCAATCACTGGCAAGGCTACCTTTGAAGCATAGGCAGTGGCTTTGCCATTATAGTTCTCAAGCTTTGGGAACTGTTTTTTAAATTTTTCATAGTGGCACTCAGCAATGGTGTCAATGTTTGATCCAGTGTCAATGAGAACCTTGAGACAAATACCAGCAATGTATACACATGTCTCTGGGTTGTTTGGAAGATCATTCCATTCTGTGATTGCTTGTACTCCATAAGTGTAATCACATTCACTGTCATCTGAGACTGGTTGTAATGAAATGTTGTCTTGTACATTATTAACATTCTGGATATGAGGTGCAATATTGTGTTTACCACCTCGACCCCTATGACCTGATCCTCGTACAGTGCTTTTATTCATTGACTGTGGTTTCTTTAGTGCGGAACGACACATAGCACCAAAATGACCTAGTTTTCCACACTCATAGCACTTCTTACCTTGAGCAGGACAAACATTATCTTGGTGTGGGTAGTCTCCTCCACAATTGTAACATTTATTGTTGACACCCTCTGATGTGGGTCGTTGTGACTGCTTGAGCCTTGTTCCTTGACCCCAGTTGTGACGTGGTTCTCGGCTAAATTTACTGTTAGGTTTGCCATGATATCTTCTTTGATCACTGTGTCCTCCCTGAACCTTACGTACCTCATCACTGTTAGTAACAGTGGCAGCACCGTTATTAGCACTGCACTCCATGACACGAGCATCACGTGCAGCATCTTCCATTCGACGAGCCATATCCAGTATCTTGGTAAGAGAACTTTCATCATCAACAAGTTCTAGAGCTCTTCGACGGAGACGTGTAGATGTGCATGTTTCAATTATTTGCTGTTTGATTTCTTTGTCAACATCAGCAAACTCACAATGGGCTGCTAAACCCTGCAGACGTGTGTGGTATTGATCCACAGTTTCATTAGAGAGTTGTTTTGCTCTCCTGAAATGCATAATTTCCATTGCAGTATTTTGCCTTGGTTTGAAATGCTCTGTTAGTTTGGCTTTGGCAGTGTCATAATCTTTGGCACCACCAGTGTCTTTCAGTGTGTCAAAGATGTCACAAACTCTATCACCTGCATAATGAAGTAGAAAGGCACGCTTTCTTTCAGCACTTTTGATGTCAGAAACTATCAACAAATTTTCAAACTTATTAAGCCATTTGACCCACCTCTGTGACAGGTTTGTCTGGTCACAGTCAGGATCAAATGCAGGAAACTGAGGTATATTTGCCATTTTTACTGAATAAATGTAACTTATCACTTAAATGTTCCTCAGAATATTAAACACTTACTGCACTGTATATGTTAGTCAAGAATTCACTGTAATTACTTTAATTTTGCAAAGCACACAAGCATTTTAATGCAAAAGTTCACAACAGTGCACAATATAGCAGCAACTGACTTCTTACCTAGCCCTTGTGTACATGTGTTGTTCCTACTCACAGCAGCAGCACAGCAGTTGTCACAGCAGTTGGTACAGCAGCAGTTGGTACAGCAGTTGGTACAGCAGTTGGTACAGCAGTTGGTGCAGCAGTTGGTACAGCAGTCAGTTCAGTGTGATGAATTTTGTAGCACGAAGCGTCGTTTCGTAACCAAAACATCAGGTTTTGTACACATCAAAGCGTCGTTTCGTACACAACGTCGGCAGATTCCTCAGTACACAGTTTCTTCAGCATAGCTTGGGTAGCACACAGCATTGGTTAGCACACAGCATCGTTTAGCACACAGCATTGGTTAGCACACAGCATCGGTTAGCATACAGCATCGGGTATGGCGCTCACAGCTTCTCTTCCTCCTCCAGGCAGCATGCTTCTCCCTTGTGTTTGAAACTGAACAAATACCTGCGTTCACAGTTCATCCTCGTCGCCAATGTGGTGTTTGTGTGTTACTGAGGAAGTCTTGGTTGTAGGGTTGATGTAAAGTCATGACTTGGTTACTGACTTTAATACTTAATATGATTACATGACTAGTAGCTACCAAGCTTGGCTGGCGTCCTGTACGCTCTATTGTTTACCTTCTCTCTCTCTGGCGTCTCAGCCGCCGCACATAGAAAACGGATGGTACCATTTTCTGTGAACATGACAATATCCATGAAAAATTCATTTGGGTTAGCAATCTTTAGTGTGTTTAATGGCTCGCTGAAAACAGAGTCGTACTGCTTCCTCAGTAGCTCGCTCATTTTTTTGTTGTCATCGGTGAAAGTTCTATCTCCCTTTCGCAGGGGCCCGATACTAGATGTGGTTTTTGATCTTCATTTTGCATAGGAGAAAAAATATTTCGGATTTCTCTCTATTTCACTGATGGCCTTTTGCTCTCTTTGCCTCTCCTGGGTTTTGTATGATTCTTGTAGCTTCCGTTCAATTGTTTCTATTTCTCTACCTAACCTTCTTCGCCTTTCTTGAGATAGGGTGCGACTTTCAAGTTGTTCCGCGATTCGTTTTCTTCGCCTATATAGGGAACGACGTTCCCGTTCCAATCTGCATCTCTTCCTCTTTTTGCTTAGGGGTATGCAGTTTGAACATATTTCTAGTGCTACTGAGCTTATTTTTTCCAGGCACTGGTTCAGGTTTGCATTTTCTAGCTGTTCTTACCAGTTTATTTCAGTGAAGTCCTGGTTTATTTGCTCTCAGTTTATCTGTTTATTATTGAAGTTGAATTTGCTGAAATCTCCTCTACTGGGAATCTGGACTGGTTTTGAAGGTCTACTCCCCATGGTTGTCATAACTTCAATTAAGTTGTGATCTGAGTAACAGGTATTTGTAATCATTATGTTCCTGATCAATTCATCATTATTTGTGAAAATGAGGTCCAGCGTGTTCTCCTTCCTAGTTGGTTCTACTATTTGCTGGTTTAAGGCAAACCTGTCGCACATCCGTAGCAGGTCATTTGCATGTGCCTGTTCATTTAGGCTACTTCCTGGTATTCTTTCTGATATTACTGTATTAGCCAGGTTCTTCCATTTCAGGTGCCGTAGGTTGAAGTCCCCAAGCAGGATGATGTTCGGAGCTGGATTTGTGAGGTTTTCCAAGCAGTGTTCTATTTTCATTAGTTGGTCTTTAAACTGTTGAGGGTTGCCTCCGGTGACTTATATACAAGGACAATAACTACATTTAGAATCTCTATTTTGATTATCAGCACTTCCACCATATCATTTGAGGTGTTTAGCAGCTCAGTACAGATGAGTGTGTCTTTGATGTAGAGGCTGACCCCACCCTGAAGCCGGTGTTTCCTATCACATCTGAAAAGATTGTACTCTCAGATCCATATTTCACCATCATGGTAGTCCTTTGTGTGGGTTTCTGTTAGGGCTGCAAACACTGCATTTGCCTCATGAAGGAGACCATCTATAAAGTGAACTTTGTTGGATTTGCGTGTTTTTATACCCTGGATGTTGGCAAATATAAATGATGTTATCGTGTTAGTGCTGGAAGCCTTACTTGGTGTTAATATCTGAGGCTCTGGTAAGGAGGCCACTGTGTTTGCGTCCAGGGTGTGTTGTTTTGGAAGTGATTCGTTCAGTTTTGGTAGTAGGACGGGTGTTGTGTGGTGTAGTACCTGTGTGCTTGTTGATAATTTGCATTCCAGTCTTGTGGGTATCTTCGTTCTTCTCTGTAATCCTGTAGTGGTTCCATCTGACTGTTCCTCTCTCTTATATTTACTACTCTGTGTCTGCCTTCCTCTAAAAAAATTCCAGTAGTGTCATATTGATCTTCCCGTCTATAACGCTCTGTACCTCTCACGTGGAATTCCGGACACTGAAGATTGTAGCATTTTTGTCCCCAATTGAAAATTGACATAATTTAGGGTGGAAGTATCTACACCCTGTTCCACAACGGCATGTACCCCTCTCCAACATGTTCCTGCATTTTCGAGGATGCAGAAAATGGAATTTTGCTCCTAATTTTCCATATTTGCATATTCCTTTAGCCTAGAATTTGCAAATGTGTTCCGGTTTTTCGTTTTTCAAGGTATTTATATCTGTGACTGTCTTGTCTACCTCTTTATTGGAGCCATCTCCGTCTTTCGTCCCAATTTCTTCATTTATGCACTCTGTCTCATTGTTGCTCTCATTGTTTATATTACCTGGCTCTGCAATATTGCTGTTATTTTGTACCACAATACCCTCTTCCTCCACACTACTGCTGCGGTTCTCTAAACTATCTGTTCTTGAGTTTTGGTCGTTATCCAATGTTGTCTTTTCCCAGTCCGCATATATCACTGGTAGCTTGTCTGTGAATGATAATCTCTGTCACTCGGGAATGTTTTTCATCAGTTTAGTTATGTTCTCTAACGTTAATCTGTCATCTTTGCAAACCCAGTAAATTCCTTGCCTTTTTGTGCATCCTGGAGATAATTCTGTACAGCCCAGGTGAAATCTTAAGTTACAGATACAGCACTGGACGCCTGCATTACGTTTTCCCAGTACTCCCGAACACTCGCCACACCTCTCCATTGTCTGATGTATTGTATTGTATTTGAGGTTCACTGTATGGATCACTTGTTGATGTCAGTCCTTTTAACTCTTTATAAAATTATATGTATATATTTATATGTTTAATATTTATAATATTATATGTATACCGTATATTTGTAATATTATGTATGTTATTTTGTTCAAACTTTATGGCAGGTACTTAGCATAGGGTAGCGAAGCTGGTCCCCCGGTCGGTACAGGTGACCTCTTGTTGTCCCAGGTTGATGTCACCAGTTTCCAGTTACTCGATTTATAACCACTGATGCCGCCTCTTGCCACTATTCTATATTTCTAGTATTCTATATTTATAATATTCTATGCACGATTTTCCTTCACTTCCAACTTATATGTTGTTTTGATACCCGTTCCACATCACTGTTCCACGAATCACCATTCACTATTTTTTCCTCATACACGCATGTACACAAAGCCTCGTTCACTGGCTCACACATGGTCTCCCGTTTATTCTCAATTTAACACAAAGTTCTATTGTTAATGACTATTTTCAATTTTCCAGCGGGTCACTATGCACTTTGTTATGTCTGTAATCAGTAATCCATGGCAGTAGTCCTAAGAAATCCCGGTTAATGTTACGATTTTAACGGAGCGCGCACGGTACGTCTTCCCCCTCCCTCGACCTCGACTCGACTACCCTACTCGACTACTGGCATGGAGGAACTTCCGTAATAACAGAACACCAGAAAGTAGAGAGAGATACCAGAGAACCAGGAACGAGTATGTTAGTGTGAGAAGAGCAGCTGAGAAAAGGTATGAAAATGATATATCTAATAAAGCCAAGACCGAACCAAAGCTACTACACAGTCACATCAGGAGGAAGACAACAGTGAAGGAACAGGTGATGAAACTTAGGGTGGGCGAGGACAGGTGCACAGAGAATGACAAAGAGGTGTGTGAAGAACTCAACAAAAGGTTCCAGGAGGTCTTTACAATAGAACAGGGAGAAGTTACGGCGCTAGGAGAGATGGCAGCAAACCAGGTGACCTTGGAAAGTTTCGAAATTTAAGAGATGAGGTCAAGAAGCACCTATTGGAGCTGGATGTGAGAAAAGTTGTTGGGCCGGATGGAATCTCACCATGGGTATTGAAAGAGTGTGCAGGAGCACTTTGCTTGCCACTCTCCATAGTGTATAGTAAGTCACTGGAAACGGGAAACCTACCAGAAATATGGAAGACTGCTAATGTAGTACCAATATACAAAAAGGGTGACAGACAAGAGCCACTGAACTACAGGCCAGTGTCCTTAACTTGTATACCATGCAAGGTGATGGAGAAGATTGTGAGAAAAAACCTAGTAACACATCTAGAGAGAAGAGACTTCGTGACAACCCATCAACATGGGTTCAGGGTGGGTAAATTTTGCCTTACAGGCTTGATAGAATTCTACGATCAGGGTGACAAAGATTAAGCAAGAAAGAGAAGGATGGGCGGACTGCATTTTTTTGGACTGTCGGAAAGCCTTTGACACAGTACCCCATAAAAGGTTGATGCATAAGCTGGAGAAACAGGCAGGAGTAACTGGTAGGGTGCTCCAGTGGATAAGGGAGTACCTAAGCAATAGGAAGCAGAGAGTTACAGTGAGGGGTGAGACCTCAGAATGGCGTGAAGTCACCAGTGAAGTCCTACAGGGCTCTGTACTCGGACCTATACTGTTTCTGATATACGTAAATGATCTTCCAGAGGGTATAGACTCATTCCTCTCAATGTTTGCTGACGACGCCAAAGTTATGAGAAGGATTAAGACAGAGGAGGACAGCTTGAGGCTTCAAGAAGACCTGGACAAGCTGCAGGAATGGTCGATCAAATGGCTGTTAGAGTTTAACCCAAGCAAATGTAATGTAATGAAGATAGGGGTAGGAAGGTACAATAAGCTATTAGCTATCTAGATAATAGCGTATTGCTACTTTTTGTTTTTGTTATGTATTGCCTTGCCTTGCTAATAGTGCAATGCCACATTTTGTCTAGCTCACATAGCACAAGTGAAGAGAAAACATTGAAAAACTTGCAAAGGTTAAATCTCTGTGAAATCATATATGTTATGTTAAGTTTTTGACTAGCTGATTAATAGCATACTACTACTACATTATTGTCTTTATGTTATGTTTACCTCGATAGCGTTGTAATGCTTGGAAATTGTATGTGCGGATCCCGTTTCCCTCTTACTGCTCATAAATAATGGATGCTGTAAAGTATTTTTTATGGAACATGACTCTTGCATGATACCTTACCTTGAGGTTACCTTGAGGTGCTTCCGGGGCTTAGCGTCCCCGCGGCCCGGTCGTCGACCAGGCCTCCTGGTTGCCGGACTGATCAACCAGGCTGTTGGACGCGGCTGCTCGCAGCCTGACGTACGAGTCACAGCCTGGTTGATCAGGTATCCTTTGGAGGTGCTTGTCCAGTTCTCTCTTGAACACTGTGAGGGGTCGGCCAGTTATGCCCCTTAGGGGGTTATTCAAACCCCATTTTAAAACTAGATGCAATAACCAAGTTATGTTTGCCTTCTCTCTCTCATTATGGATGTAGGATGGTGGAAGTATTTTTTTAAAACTAAAAAAACTCTGAGAATAACTTTGATGATACGAATAGTAATTGGTGACTTTGTGCATATTCTCAAAACTAAGTTTCTGCAAAAATAACAGTAAATTAGATGCGAGCTATGATTTGAAAACAGAAGTTAGGTGATGTGTGGGTTACTTGTGTGGACTCGGGAGATATGATCACTACATATAAGTTTCTCAAAGAAAATGATAAGCTAGGTAAGGACCGTTTATTTAACACACAAGACATCCATGCAGTAGTGACATTCCCTTTGATGGCTGTGCACGTGTCAGGTTATCTTGAGATGATTTCGGGGCTTTTTAGTGTCCCCACAGCCCGGTACTCAACCAGGTCTTCACCCCCAGGAAGCAGCCCGTGACAGCTGACTAACACCCAGGTACCTATTTTACTGCTAGGTAACAGGGGCATAGGGTGAAAGAAACTTTGCCCATTGTTTCTCGCCGGCGCCCGGGACCGAACCCGCGACCACAGGATCACAAGAACAGCGTGCTGTCCGCTCGGCCGACCGGCTGTGTCAATGAAAAAAGTGCAAAGATGTTTCAGAGTGCTATTTTAGTCAAGAAATGATACAAAAATTGTGTTTATTGATTAGTGAGAGACAGAACAAGAGACCATGAGGTATATGTTGTGATCACACAGTTAACAAAAAATATTAGAATTTGTAGGTAGTGATCACATCTCCCCAAACTCTTCTGTGCATATTTCACAAAGTATTAGTTCGTGGACTAGTGGCGCACATATGTTTAAAATTAAATCTAAAAGCTTCACATTTTCAAAAATGTTATTTGGTCATCAGACAGAAAGATGATTTCCACGTTACGTTATTAAGTGAAGGGGGTAAACAGAAGCAGGTATGGTGTGGGATATTGTGGTTATTAACCCAGTTATGTGATAGACAGACAACGAGAGGTACACTGCTCGGATGCTCGCTTCCACAGTCATGTGGTATATTTTGAACAGAAGCAGAAAGATGATTTCCACGTTATGTTACAATGTGTTACAGGGGCTAAAACTGGCACACAGCAATATTTATATGGTAAGAGATGTAATGGAGATGGACTAAGTCATACTTTACATTTCAAAATGTTATTTTGGACTGCAGAAAGATGATTTCCACACTACTTATTGTTGTTGTTCTGTATACCGAGAAAGGCATGTAAGCGTCAACCTGAGGGGTGGGGAAGTAAAGGGAATATGTTAAGTGTAGGGGGAGAGGTATGCAGGAGTAGGTAAGGTGTGGGCTACTGTAGACAATAACCCAGACGTGTGTCAGACTTCGAGAGGTGTACCACTCGAATGCTCGCTCGCTTCCCGCAGCTAAGTGGTAATAATAATAATATCAAGACTAAGATTTTCCACATTAGTCTTATGTATATATATATATATATATATATATATATATATATATATATATATATATATATATATATATATATATATATATATTTATATATATATATACATATATATGACAATGTCAGACCACGGAGGAAAAATGAAACAGGAAATTTCCTTGTTTTCCATTTTTCCTCCTTCATTTTTCCTCCGTGGTCTGACATTGTCACATTCTTAATCACGTGTTTATTTTCGTGATATACACACATACATATATATATATATATATATATTTATTTATATATATATATATATATATATATATATATATATATATATATATATATATATATATATATATATATATATATATATAAAAGAGTACCACCTCTAGCTGGAAGAAGGGGGACCCATAGCCTCGGAGGGAACCACGCATAACGCATTAGAGGGAATGTTTAGATCCCCTCCAATACAGTTTCTGTGTGCTTTTCTCCTACCACCCCCTTCCTTTTTTATTTTTTGTGCTTTATTATGCATTTGATGGTTACAAGATATACATGAGTTGATACAAAAATAATAATGCAAAAAGGTGCTTAAAGGTTATGGATCTCTTGAAAAACACAACAATGGGAAACATTGATGAATGCCACAGACGGATTCGATCATTGTTGCAAGTCAAACACTTCTTCGAATTCCTCTGAAGTTGGACTAGTGCCCAAGACGCAACAGGCATTTCCCCTCTGAATCGCAACACTGAGGCGCTGGAACAAGAAACTTTTTGCTCTCTGGTCTTTTGTAGCGCTGATCAATTTGTCCCCCAATTCCTTCAGGAACTTCAATGCACATTTTCCCCACGAACCGAGGGTCTCCGAGCCGATCGGAACAAAGCTGTAGCAGTGTGCTAGACCTCTGTATTTAATAATTTTCTGCGATTCCCTGAAAGAAGCAGCACCACCGCTTTCACGTGTGCTGTAGTGGAGGTAGGTACTGGCCAGTGTGGCAGCGCACGTGTAGTCCCATACCACTTGCTTACCATCCTTCCAAGGTAGCAAGGTGACCCCATCAGGGCGCTTCTGAGGGTCGTTAGGTCTGGATAAGTGTGGTTCTCTTTGTGCCGGGCAGCGGGCTGTGGCGAGGCTCCTCTTGATGATGTCGTTGACTTCTTCATGTCTTGCGATTTTACCCTGTGATTTACGACATACCAGACCATGACGACCATATTGGTCTGCCATCGCAGTTCCGCAGATGCACCTATGTTCGGTGAGGATCGGGGCGGCAAGGCGAAGGGCAACTCCAATGCGGAGAGCGTCATGACTGAGGCGAGTTCCCAGGGCTGCATTGGGCACAGCAAATAAAAAATCCCTGGCGTGGGGTGCTGTTACCGCTAGGAGGCGGGCTTTGTTTTCAGCATCAGCGTTGTCAATCATTGCTGTGACAGTCTTTTCCATTATGGGGCTATCCCAGTGGGCCTGCTTGTGGTCTTTTGGGACTTGTGGTCGGGGTTGAGGGTGTGCAATGGTGTCCCATTGTCTGGCTGCTTCGATGAACGTTTGATCATGAGTTCCCGCTGTCTCTCTCATACGCTCTGGTAGGATCTGCCCTACCAATTCGTTGGCTGCTGTACATGAGGATAAGAATGCTGGAAGTGCTACCTCAGTTGCCTTTCGTATGCCTATCCCTCCAAATCTCACTGGTAGTGTTGCTTGGTCCCACTGACTGTCATCTAAATCTAGGTTGAGCGCCTTCCTGAATATTGACCTGAGGAGCTCATCATATTGATTTAGAAGTGGGTTGCCAAAAGTTGGTGCACACCTTAAGAAGTATGTTAGCCTGGGCAAGGTAAGGCACTTTGTGAGAAGGTAGAGGGCATCGTGGGAGTCCAAGTCCCCAATTCTCTCTTCCATCCTCTTTAGGTCTCTAAACTTTTCGTCAAGGACTGCAGCAATGGCATTGTGGCCCAGAGGTGCTCCGAGTAGTGTGCTGTCGGTAGGTTTAACGACTGAGGCTTCTGGTAAAACTGATTTCACTGCTCTAATGATTACTTCACTAGATGCAATAATTTCGCACTTGGAGGGGTTAAGAACGAGACCCATGGACTCCCCCCGTGTCTTCACCAGCTGTAGGTCTTCTAGCAGGGAATCTTGTGTGCCTGCCAGAGTGCCATCATCCAGGAACCAGATGTTGAGCTCGCTGGACAGTCTGGTTGTAATTTCTCGAACCGCTATGCAAAAGAGGAACGGTGCAAGTGGGTCACCCTGTTGAATTCCCTCTGCTGAGGTGACTTCATGTTTGCCAAACAGGAGGGTTGAGTCTTTGCTGTAGCCTGCTGACACAAACGGGAGAATGCTTGGGCAATGTTCCTGGACTGCAGTGAGGATTGCTTCCCTTTTGACCGAGTTGAAAGCGTTTTTAAAATATATATATATATATATATATATATATATATATATATATATATATATATATATATATATATATATGTATGTATGTGTGTGTATATCACGAAAAATAAACACGTGATTAATACTGATATATATATATATATATATATATATATATATATATATATATATATATATATATATATATATATATATATATATATATATATATATATTATTAAATATGACCGAAAAAGTAAGATTAATAATTCTAACACGAATTTTCTCAATCTTTCGTACATTACGCTTCACTGTTGGAGGTAAATCAAAAATCAATTCTCCAAAATTCATTTTTATTTCTAGTCTGACGCGACACGGGCGCGTTTCGTAAAACTTATTACATTTTCAAAGACTTTAGTTCACAAATACACAACTGAATAGAACTTACGTATCTCCGATTTTATATCTACATTTGAGTGAGGTGGAAGGGGTGATGTGGCATTAACACAAGACAGAACAAAATGTGGTATTAATAGGGTATTAATTTCATCAACACAAGACAGAACAAGAGTATTAATAGGGTATTAATTTCATCAACACAAGACAGAACATGAAACAATGGATATTGAATAGAAGTGTTTGTAGAAAGCCTATTGGTCCATATTTCTTGATGCTTCTATATTGGAGCGGAGTCTTGAGGTGGGTAGAATATAGTTGTGCAATAATTGGCTGTTGATTGCTGGTGTTGACTTCTTGATGTGTAGTGCCTCTTGATGTGTAGTGCCTCCTGCAGATGTCTGACATCAGGTACCTGTGTAAAACTTGAAACCGGCCATATACTGCAGGTATGTTGACGACATTTTTACACAGGTACCTGATGTCAGACATCTGCAGGAGCTGAAGGAGGCATTTGAGCAGAGTTCCGTGCTGCGTTTCACTTACGAGATGGAAAAGGATGGGAAGCTGCCCTTTCTAGATGTAACAGTCATGGAAAAGGACGGAGGTTTCCACACTGCAGTCTACACTAAGGAAACAAACATAGGAATGTGCCTAAATGCCAACAGCGACTGCCCAGACAGGTACAAGAGGAGTGTTGTTAACGCATATGTCGACCGTGCTCTCAGCCACAGCTCAGAATGGAAGCAAGTCGACGAAGAACTCTGTAGGGTAAGGCAGGTCCTAGTCAATAACGGCTTCTCCAATGGTTTCGTCAAAGACATCATAAGAAGGAAAGTGAAAAGCCATGCAACCTCTGAAGAGACAACTAACACAACACCTATACCCCCTATTAGACTATTTTACAGGAACTTCTTTTCCACAGCTCATAAAACGGAGGAAAGGGTCCTGAAAGATATTGTTAATAGAAACGTTATCCCTACAGACAAAAATCAGAGGATACAACTGACGATTTACTATAAAACTAGAAAAACGGCCAGCCTACTCATGAGAAACTCTCCAGACACAAAACAGAACGCTTTAAAAGAGACTAACGTCGTCTATGCCTTCAAATGCCCACTTGGGGACTGTAAGCTCCAAAAAACCCAGTATATAGGCAAGACAACAACATCTCTTTCTAGGCGTTTAACGATGCATAAGCAACAGGGCTCCATTAAGGAACATATAATCTCTTCCCACAACCAAACCATCGCCAGAGAAATCCTAGTAAACAACACAGAAATCATCGATAGATACAGCGATAGCAGGCGACTTGACGTTTGCGAGGCACTACACATCAAGAAGTCAACACCAGCAATCAACAGCCAATTATTGCACAACTATATTCTACCCACCTCAAGACTCCGCTCCAATATAGAAGCATCAAGAAATATGGACCAATAGGCTTTCTACAAACACTTCTATTCAATATCCATTGTTTCATGTTCTGTCTTGTGTTGATGAAATTAATACCCTATTAATACTCTTGTTCTGTCTTGTGTTGATGAAATTAATACCCTATTAATACCACATTTTGTTCTGTCTTGTGTTAATGCCACATCACCCCTTCCACCTCACTCAAATGTAGATATAAAATCGGAGATACGTAAGTTCTATTCAGTTGTGTATTTGTGAACTAAAGTCTTTGAAAATGTAATAAGTTTTACGAAACGCGCCCGTGTCGCGTCAGACTAGAAATAAAAATGAATTTTGGAGAATTGATTTTTGATTTACCTCCAACAGTGAAGCGTAATGTACGAAAGATTGAGAAAATTCGTGTTAGAATTATTAATCTTACTTTTTCGGTCATATTTAATAATATATGTCTACAGGAAAGACTGCTACCAAAATATACTAATATATATATATATATATATATATATATATATATATATATATATATATATATATATATATATATATATATATATATATATATATATATATATATATATATATATATATATATATATATATATATATATATATATATATGTCGTACCTAGTAGCCAGAACGCACTTCTCAGCCTACTATACAAGGCCCGATTTGCCTAATAAGCCAAGTTTTCATGAATTATTTGTTTTTCGACTACCTAACCTACCTAACCTTACCTAACCTAACTTTTTCGGCTACCTAACTTAACCTAACCAATAAAGATAGGTTAGGTTAGGTTAGGTAGGGTTGGTTAGGTTCGGTCATATATCTACGTTAATTTTAACTCCAATAAAAAAAAATTGACCTCATATAGAATGAAATGGGTAGCTTTATCATTTCATCAGAAAAAAATTAGAGAAAATATATTACTTCAAGAAAACTTGGCTTATTAGGCGAATCGGGCCATGCATAGTAGGCTGAGAAGTGCATTCTGGCTACTAGGTACGACATATATATATATATATATATATATATATATATATATATATATATATATATATATATATATATATATATATATATATATATATATATATGACAATGTCAGACCACGGAGGAAAATGAAACAGGAATTTCCTTAAGTACTTTCGTATATTAAATACATCTTCAGAAGGAATCACGTGTTTATTTTCGTGATATACACACACACACACACACACATATATATATATATATATATATATATATATATATATATATATATATATATATATATATATATAAATATATATATATATATATATATATATATATATATATATATATATATATAAATATATATATATATATATATATATATATATATATATATATATATATATATATAAATATATATATATATATATATATATATATATATATATATATATATATATATATATATATGTGTGTGTGTGTGTGTGTGTTTACTTTGCTAACAGCGCATGCTTGGAATTTGTATGTGGGGAACATGGTACACCTAAAGGAGAGAGAGAGAATGAATGAATGACGTGTTTAAGGTAAAACAGAGGTCAGACCAATGACCTTCCTTCAATTCAAGCTAGTAAGGGTTGTGGAGAGGGATGAGGCTATGATCATCCCCAATACCTCCCACCACATCTCAGTATACCTCAAGCCACCACCCCAGATGTGTGTAATGGTGAAGTTCCTGGGATTGACCTAAAATTGCATATATTCATTCAGTAGTGGAGAACACCTACCTGCTATCGCCTGAAGTTATGTTTCCCACATTCAGTAAAAATGTCGACTGACTTTACCCGAGTAACTGTTGTGAATACTGGGACACGCATGTAAACCTCCACAACGTTGGAGAGGGGACAGTAAACAGACTTGAGTACTAGATGTAGGGGGGAGGGGGGATGGGGGACCTTCTGGAGCCTGGGTAAGGTGTGCGGTAGCTTCATTTAACCTTTAACCTTCAGTTAAGTGTCAAACTCCAAAGAGGATAGCCGCCCACGATGGCTCACTCCTCGCCCAGTCATGCTGGTAAGCCCCGCTATGTGGTCCACTATGCACTCCTCCTTGGTGGCGAGGCTTGAGGGGGGAGAGATGAGGGTGTTAACTGGTTGGGGAAGGGGGAGATGATATATTTACCTTGTTAACACCTCAATGCTTGGAATTTGTATGTTGTGGTCATGGCTCACCTGCCAGCCTGTGGTGGTGGTGTTGGTGGTATGTGGTGTGCCCTGCTATGTGGTTGGAGGGGGAGGGGATGTACAGGAGTGACTATGGTAGAGGCAGATGTTGACATTCACGACAGTTATGCCTCAACCTCCAAAGAGGTGACCCCACATGGTCATGTGGTAGATGTGAGCCGCATATCCTTAGCGCTCTGGAAGCAGAGTAGAAGTTGCAGTTCAGTACACTTTTGTCAAACTCTCAAGAGGCTATTCGACACCCCAAATCTTTCCTCCAGACCCGCGGACTGAGGAAATGTGAAGTGTGTAGAATTGTCAAGTAACTGATGATGCCTGTCACCTGCATGGGAGGGGGTGCGGGGGGATGGGGGAGCGATATACGACCCCAGCACCTAATGCCAACACAGGTCACTCAAGCCTGGGACGCCAAAGGGTCCACATGGGGCTGGGGCGCCAAAGGGTCCACATGGGTCACCACATGGAGGTACAATGCTCCTATGCGGACTGTGGTGAGAACCTCATGTCTATGTGGACATTATATACTGTTGAGTATGCTCCGCTCTAGAAGCGAGCTAGAAGCAAGCTACGTGTGCGAGTGAAGGGGAGAGAGAGAGAGAGAGACCAACAATGTTTACAGAAAAACCATTACGGCCCATTGATACACACCATTTGCTGCTGAGATGCTCTTATCGCGAACACAACTCTGTCTGACGTCTAACTAATCACCGTCATTGAACACCAGCGACACAGACATTCTTTATTAAAAAAATAATGGCTCCCTCCATTATCAGATAAAGCTACCGCCTGCTCCCCTCTCCCCCTTTCCCCTCCTTCTCAGCCCATACTCATCTTAAGAGCCTGGTCTCCTATCCTCTGAGTGGTAGGGGGACCCCTCCCTCCTCAAAATATCCTTGCCAGGTAGGGGGGCCCCTTACCACCTCAACATATCCTATATATTCTCATCTATCTATATATCTACACACAGGATTAACTCTATGGCACATACTAATACATATTCATCTACTACTATTCCTCATCTGTTCAACATTCCTCTTCCTATACTAACCCTACATGACCCACATACCGTTCCCCCCACTCCAACATGATTCTACCCTCTGTCAAGTGCCACGCGGTCGGACGGCACGTGCCTGGCACACGTACACCCCGGGGAACCTCCCAGAACCCCTTGAGGACTACGTACCTATGCACCACCTGAGCAGGTGGGCCTAATGGGCTCACCTGCTCAGGTGGTGCGCACGGTCGTAGTCCTCATTAACGCTACTCGTGTGTTGTGAATGAAGCAGTTGTTAGTTCAATTCATCTTCCACAGAGGGGGAACTTCCCTTCTTGCCATTTACCAGTTCGACATGACCAACCACTGGAGTGTCACTCGACTCTGGGTGAGTGTGACGGTTGGCGCTAGCTCCAGGTCCCTGTTGGCTCGACACCTCATAACTGTTCTGCTCACTAGACCCTCCGTTCTCACCTGGGATCTGTATCATGCAAGATACAATAGGAACTTCTTTGCGGGTTGGTTATTGGCAGAGTAGTTCTTTGTTCTTCGTCGGTTGGGAAAGCATTTGTTGGCAGTTCTTCACATCTCTATCTGGAGTGGCACGACCAGTGAGCTCTTACATTATCTGCACCTTTGATGTACTCGGTCCTGCACTTGAATTGCTGCAAGAACAAGGATTCCCACCGCATAATCCAAGGATTTGCATTCTTAAGCATTCCTAAGTGGCGAAGTGGCTGGTGATTCACCTGGAAGTACAGACCCTACTCCCATTCCTGAAGCATCAGTTCACAGGATGTATTCCTTGTCTTCGGCAGGCAATCTCAGTATTGGCTGCTCCACCATCTTCATCTTTAATAACGAGAAAGCCGCTCCTTCCATGCCCGCCCAGACGTCCTTAGTAGGGGCCGCCATCCGGGTTAATTCTGTCAGAGGATAGGCCACCAAAGCGAAGTCTGGAATGAATTTCCTGTAATATCCAACCAAGCCCAAGAAAAATCGCACCTGCGTCTTAGTGATGGGTGGAGCTGCATCCTGTATCTTCTGGATTTTTTCGGGTAGAGGTCGTGCAAGACCCCCACCAATCACTTTCCCCAGGTATTTTTCCTCGGCACTGCCCATCTCACACTTAGTAGATTTTGCGACCATTCTGGCTCCCTTTAAGTGCAAGAATAGACCTACCTGTCTCATCAGGTGCAAGTGTTCTTCCCAAGTGGTGGAGTCGATGAGGACGTCATCCACGAATATCTCCACTCCAGTGATCCTTCCCAGAATTTTGTGCATGGCCGAGTTGAACACTGCCGGAGCATTCATTAGCCCGAAGAAAAGAACGGTGAACTGATTCAACCCTTCGCTAGTCATAAAGGCTGTGTATCGCTAGCTTTCGGGATGCAGAGGGATTGCCAAAACCCTTTTGTTAATTCGAGCTACGAAAAATAGTTGCTAGGTGCTAGCCGAGCAAAAATCTGCTCTTGGTTAAACATTGGTTATGCGTTTAATTCGATGACTGAGTTCAACTCTGAAATCTAAACAGATCTGAATGCTCCCCATCCCCCCAGGCTTATTCACACTCACCATATTGCTTGAGTACGGTGAGGTAGATTTCTCAATCACTTCGTCCTCCATTTCTTCTAATTCGGCTCTCTCCTGCGGAACCAGGTGATGTGGCACCGGGTAGGGTTTTGTGCGTATTACCAGTCGATCTTACAGTGGTATGCGGAAGGTAGTTATCTATGTTAGCCACTTTCATGGCATCCGAGAGCACCTCAGCGAACTCCTGTGTCAGCCGTCTGGCTTGTGCGCTCTGCACGTGAGTCAACCGTCACGACGTCCTTATGCATCTCCATCTTTCTCCGATTAAACAGTCCCAGACGCCCTATTTCGCTGTCATCCACAATTTTGAACACACACCTGCAATAAATGCCGAGTATAGTGTGGGGAACGAGTCTGGTCTAATCCCAGTTTCTTCTCTTAGACCTATGGTCTCCATTCCCATGATGCCTCCGCTCCTTTTTCTGAGTGAAGGTAGGGGGGATTAGTGTACAGGGGTTAGTTGACAGCCCTGGGCTGAGCATTAGACCTCCACATTCCTGAGGAGGTACTGCCCGTTTTCTATGAGGGGCGGGTCAATTTAATTAGCCACTCTGGGAGTATTCCCGAGTAGCAACCCATGCACGGTTCGTTCGCTCTGAACGGTTCTTATTTTACCCTGAACATATGGTGAGTCCACCATGAGGAACACCTCCTCCATTACCTTACTGGTTCCGTTAGGATATCCTACCAGAATAATGTTTACAGTCTTACTCCCTAGAGTCACCAAGTTCTTTCAAACCATGTTCGTTGTGACCCCTATATCTCTGAATACTTGGATCCATTTACCATTCATCAGACCATTAGCTGTTTCCAGTGTGTGCCATAAATGATCGCGTTCTCCTAGAGAGTTCATACCAGCGATCTGGGCATTCGTTTTCTTCCTGGAATCAGTGGTGCGTCTCCTGCAATCCGCTGCATTGTTACCTGGTAAATTGCAATTATAACATCTGTGCCAATGCCCTAGGTTTACTGATGGCTCCTCCTTAAACTTATTATCTCTGGACCTTGCCTCTGAACTAGGGGCAGGAGCAAAACGTTCGACAGTTGTTAAAACATCCTTCATGGATCTGCGAGCTTCTGCCAGGTCAGCTTGTTCTGGTATAGTCCCATTAGAGACTGTGATGCTGTCATTCAATCAACCTAACTTGGAGAGCTTTTTCGCACGCAACCAGAAACTATTCTGTAATCATATTCCCTCCTCTGTGACAGTCTTCATCATTCACAGTACCTGTAGAGACTGGACTCCAGTATCTACAACATCAATACGTACGTCTCTTGAGGTTATCTTGAGATTATTTCGGGTTTTTTTAGTGTCCCCTCAACCAGGCCTCCACCCCCAGGAAGCAGCCTGCAACAGCTGACTAACACCCAGGTACCTATTTTACTGCCAGGTAACAGGGGCATAGGGTGAAAGAAACTCTGCCCATTGTTTCTCTCCGGCGCCCGGGATCGAACCCGGGACCACAGGATCACAATTCCAGCGTGCTGTCCGCTCGGCCGACCGGCTCCCTGGATGTAGCCCAATGCGACGGAATGTATCCATCATTCCATCAGCTGATATTCCAAAACATTTCATTAATGATAATTTCAAGGCATCGAAGTCACCAAGTTGCTGGAATTCCAGACCAAGATAAATTTCCAATGCACGGCCCTTCAACAAGGTGGCCAGTGCTCCAGCCCATAATATTTTCTTTCATTCAGCATCGGAAGCCATTCATTCAAAACATCGGATGAATGCATCCATCGAGTCGACTTTGTCATGAACGGTTCCATGCGTGACAATTTAATCTTCATCCCTGGTTCAGCTGGGTGAGGTGGCATGGGGTGGGTTTGAACTACCTGCCCTGCCTGGGATTGTAATGCAACAATCCGTTCCTTGCTCAATCTACCCTGCTGAGCATTCCACATGTCGGTTACATAGTTAACCATCTTATCTCCTTGGAGATCCAAAGCCTCAGCCTGGTCTCTCAGATCTTCGATTGTGAATTCACCCTGTGGTTGTCCAGTCCCCAAATCCTCACAGGAAATTCTGGTATCTGTCCACCAGCAGATAAAATTCTCTCCCCACTGGGAGATTCAACATGGATCCTGGGATGAGGTCACGACTCCTTGTCTAGGTCCCGAGATTTACTTCCTGCTACACACCCTGACACCCTGAGAACTGTGTTGTCAACCGCTGGGGACTCCTCCATGTGCTCACTCACAGATATCGTCAACGGTAAAAAAAAAAGTGGCGTCTCTCACTGCACGCAACTACTGAGTTCTAGTTTACAACAGATGTTGCAAACTTGCCTGGTACAACTGTACTTGCCTTTAACGTTTCTCCTCAGTGAGGTTGTAATAATTCACTGGCAAGCAGTCATGGAATGCAACATAAATTTTCAAATACTACTCTTAAACGTTCCAGCCATACAGTGTGTGTGTGTGTGTGTACTCACCTAATTGTGTCTGCAGGATAGAGCATTGACTCTTGGATCCCGCCTTTCGAGCATCGGTTGTTTACAGCAATGACTCCTGTCCCATTTCCCTATCATACCTAGTTTTAAAATTATGAATAGTATTTGCTTCCACAACCTGTTCCTTAAGTGCATTCCATTTTCCCACTACTCTCACGCTAAAAGAGAAGTTCCTAACATCCCTGTGACTCATCTGAGTTTCCAGCTTCCACCCAAGTTCCCTCGGTCTATTACTATTCCGTGTGAACATTTCGTCTATGTCCTCTCTGTCAATCCCCCTGAGTATTTTATACGTTTCTATCATGTCCCCCTCTCCCTTCTTTCTAGTGTCGTAAGACACAGTTCCCTCAGGCGCTCCTCAAACCCCATCCCTCTTAGCTCTGGTACAAGTCTCGTTGCAAACCTCTGAACCTTTTCCAGTTTCTTTATATGCTTCTTCAGATGGGGACTCCATGATGAGGCGGCATACTCTAAAACTGGCCTCACGTAGGCAGTGTAAAGCACCCTAAATGCCTCCTTACTTAGGTTTCTGAATGATGTTCTAACTTTTGCCAGTGTAGAGTACGCTGCTGTCGTTATCCTATTTATATGTGCCTCAGGAGATAGATTAGGTGTTACGTCCACCCCCAGGTCTCTTTCTCGCGTCGTCACAGGTAGGCTGTCCCCCTTCATTGTGTACTGTCTCTTTGGTCTCCTATCTCCTAGTCCCATTTCCATAACTTTACGTTTGCTCGTGTTGAATTCCAGTAGCCATTTCTCTGACCATCTCTGCAACCTGTTCAGGTCCTCTTGGAGGATCCTGCAATCCTCATCTGTCACAACTCTTCTCATCAACTTTGCGTCATCCGCAAACATCGACATGTAGGACTCTACGCCTGTAAACATGTCGTTAACATATACTAGAAATAGAATTGGTCCCAGCACTGATCCTTGTGGTACTCCACTTGTTACTGTTCGCCAGTCCGACTTCTCGCCCCCTACCGTAACTCTTTGGCTCCTTCCTGTTAGGTAGTTCCTTATCCATGCTAGGACCTATCCCCCCACCCCTGCCTGCCTCTCGAGTTTGAACAGCAGTCTCATATGCGGTACTGTATCAAAGGCTTTTTGGCAGTCCAGAAATATGCAGTCCGCCCATCCATCTCTGTCCTGTCTTATCCTCGTTATTTTATCATATTGTGTGTGTACCTATTGATGACAGCAGTGAGCCAACACAACCATCACCACTTTTGTTCCTGTTTTAAACTCTGCAACAATATTTACTTTACGTGAAAACCTGTTTTTACTTTCAGTCTTAGCTGCACCATAAAGGTGTTAAGGTAATATTTTACATAGTACATGAGTCAGCCAGACAGGATATTGGAAGGCGCCGGATTGTCTGGTCTTAGCAATTAAAAAGCCACACCTATAGAAGTTAATGACCACAAGTAGACCAGGGGTCAGGTCATGTGAATTGACCTTACTTTCTGCTAAGCTGATACTTGCAGACGGTTGGTGGTGTCTTTCCATCAAACAAGCTGCTGTTCAGGCGGCATCAACAGGTACAGAGCATGAGGCTATCTACTTAGTACGCAGAGCTTAACTCCCGGATTCCCCATAAATTCCCATGAAACTGTACATTCGAGAGCATATCATACAGAGTGGATTGAAGAGTGAGCTGCAGCGAGAGATAGTCCGCTGGTCGCGAGGCCGCAGCCAGACCAGGCAGTTGGCCAGGTGGGGATTATCTGTTGTCTGTCAACCCTCATCCCCTCTCTCTATCTAACTTAGATTCAGAGACTTTGGTGAGTTGAAATTTTTAGGTGACAAATTTCGTGCGTTTCCAACTTTCAGGTGTTGTGTGAATTTCAGGGTCAGTCAGCTGTAGTGTTCTCAATGCCTTGTATGGTGACTCACATTGTAATTATTGGTGTCATTTAACATCCATAGATATGAATGAATTATGATATCCATAAGAATGAGGATCTCATGTTAAATATTTATTATATTAACTTATACTTATTAAAGTGACTTTAATTGTGTTTCCTAGATCTTGGGGTTTCTGATATATTGCAAGTTGGAGTGTAGAGCACTCGGTGCTTAATAGCTTAAACAGCATGAGTACATGCTTACAGCATATACAGTTGATGCATGATAACACCTTTGATAATTTTGTGGAACGAACAAGTTCCATTCCCTGTCTTGTATGTACTGAGTTAGAATGGATGGTGGCAGCAATCCTTCATCATTAACCCATTCTACTTCTACTCTTCAACTTTCTACCCTTCTACCTTTTTTAATACTCTACTATCTTCTAATCTCCTCCTTGATCTCATTCTTTCTCTTCCTCATCACAACTTTCCCTTTCCCAACCCTAAATCCTCACACCTCCCTTCCACCTCTCTACCTCCCCACACCTTATGAGATTCTTCAATTTTCATCTCTTATCATTCGTTTTCCAATACGTTACAGGATCGAACCTAATTTATCGCCCCACGATAGATGCCAGATATGAGATTATTGTCTATTTGGACTGGCACTAATACATGTGACCTCAGTCAGAAAGGACTGCACCCACAGCAATAGGAGGTGCTCTGCATGGAACTTATTACTTTAAAACTGAAGTAGATGGCGTAGAGTCGCCGCCAGAGTCCAAATCCTTGGTACTGTATATCAACAGGGTCGTGGAGCTCCTTGAACCACTGATGCCAGCTATAAGGGTAGCTCACTGGGGTCCCACACCAAATTTATATTAGTGTGTTTGGCTACGAAAATGGTTCGAGTTCAGAAGTATTCAGAACAGCATATAATCATCTTCAAGTATGTGGCAGAGTCTACTACTGGTGATAAAGAGAAGGTGTTTGCTGAAAGGCACTTGTCGTTTCATAACAATAACATTTATTCACAAAACATAATAATAACAGTACAAGGCTACAATAGTTTAACGTTACGTTAATATCCGTAGTGGCACAATGCAACACTATAAATTCAACCAGTATAGTTTAACTCCAGTTCAGACCGCTTGCTGAACCGTTCAGTTCTCCTCAATATAACCTAATTGAAACAGTGGGTAACCACTCTGACACAAGTATAGTTCATAAAAATAACAAAAATACAGAAACAACAGACAGACCTCTCACAGAGACAGTCTTTTATGTTAAAGCTCGTCTCTCCGGACGGCAGTCAACGAGTTGACGCCCTTGCTAAGGCTGCAGTAAATAAAGACAGTATTGAACGGAATCTTGAGTTATCAAATAGGTCCCTTAAAAGTGGCATTAGACGAGAACTCCTGGATGAATTTGAAGAAAGTAGAACTGTGCAAACTGGAACTAGCAGGTCCATTCTTCATCACAATGAAATGTGTGAAGTAAATCATGTGTATGGGGCAAGCAACAAAGTCAGTAGACTAACAGATGTTGTCACAGCTCGTATAAGACTTGGCTACAAGTATCCCTGGCAGTTTGGCTTGTATAGGGATCTAGATGAAGAAAAGTGTAAAGTGTGTGGACAAAGACACACACACTCGAACACTATATCTTGGATTGTAGTAAAATTGAGCCTTTTAGAGATTAATCTAAGCTCACTCTTTATGATATGGCAACCTATCTTATTACCATGGATAAATTACCTGAAATCCTTGCACTGTACCCACATTTCGCTTCCAGTAGATGAACGACATACGAGATTCAGAAACAAGTAGTGTATTGTGAGGACTAATAATAAACAGAAGCTCCCCTATGACTCTGTAATATCCCCATTGGTCAAACTATTATGTATTAGCGATAAGACCTACCATTAATGTATGATGACTTACTGTAAATATGTAGCTCTTGTAATAGCACTTTCTCTGTAACTAGCTGACATTGTAACTATAAGGTGTGAAGGATAGATGAAATTGTTTATATAATAATCTAAGATGAGGTCTGATAAAGACCTTTTGTGCCTTTGTGCCAACTCTTGTTCAGACGGGATATTCCGTAACTTTGGCCGAAGTTACGGGAACATGTCCTCATAGATGAAAAGCCTCCCTCAGAATAATGGAGATGGCGGGAACCAGCCCTGGCGGCTTCCCCTCTACACTCTCCCTTTTTCATCAAGGCGACCTATCAGGCGACAACGTCATGTAGGGCTAGGAGTGCCACTCCAAATAAGAACTTGACCCTCGGTCACGTGACTCGTGATGCCACAGCGTACCAGCGAATGTTTTCAACAGCCAGGGAAACCGTTAGGCACTCAGCTTCTCGCTCTGTCTGTAGGCATCTTAAGCTTAAAGCTATGCTAATGCTGTAATTTCTTAAATAGCAAGGCTACGATGAGCCCCGTAGTTTTACGGAACAGCTGACGACGACGTCTGTTCTCCATACACACCAAACAAGAAACGTCTAGCTCTCATATTAAGAAAACTAGTGTACGTGCACTCTTGTGCACCCACTGAAAGCAAACTGGCGGGGTGCCTTCTTCTATCAACCATATGTAAGCTAGCTGGAATTTCCATTCCCTCATACAAGGTAAAGTTACCAAGACTAAGCAGTTATAAGTCTTAGCAGTAATAGATATCCAAAAGGGAAGGGAGTTAAACATGACTAGACAAACCGGCACCAAATGTACTTAAATTATGTACCACATCATAGATAGCACTACATGTCACTTGCACTCAGGACACTTCTAAAGCCTCTGTGATTCTTCCAGCATGGCGAGTCATCCCTCTTGCACAACTTTACAGGCCTCCTTCCATGAGTACCTTTCTTCTGAGGTACTCCAGCCGACGAGCCCACTTTTCCTTGTATTCACTGGTCAGTCCTCCACAGTATTACCACTGTGGCTAAACACTCACACTAGCAGACTTCCTCTGAAGGCATAACCACAACCAAGCCTTGATCTAGTGGACTGATTGACGTTAACACCATCTTCGAACACAACATGGCACACCCAGGATACGTCGTTCCAACACCAGTAGCTCTCTGACTTTCAACAACTAGTCCACTGCCTTCAACGACCAGGCCCTAATTGTTTCAACAGTAACAAGCCTTGTGTTCCTGAGGTCTACCCCTAGTGGACTCTCCAGTTGGACTGCTTTCACCGTCCAGCTTACCTCTCGCATCACCTCTGAGAAAAGAACATTATATAGTACGAGGAAAACTACACCTTTGTTAGTGAGACCACAACCTTCCATGAGAGATCGCAGAAAACGGGTCATGTGCGGTCGACAGATGACATTAAGAGTTGCGTGGTGACCGCCGGCCAGGTCGGACGTTCCTGAGGTCTCTCCGCTCCTGGCTAGTGTTTACGTTGGGTGATTGCTTGTTTGCCCTGCTGGTGGTGGTTTGCCACTGACAGGGTGACGTTCGACTTAGCCATGGGAACGTCTCGCCCTCCAATGAAGAGAACGTTGTCGGCTGGTCTCGCGTTTACAGTGCCGGTGGACCATCTGTTGGTTGGTGTCGCCCTGGTAGCCGTGCTACATGTACAGCTGTCTGACCTGGTGGGCATCCAGCTGCTTCAGGGCCACCGTGCTGTGGTAAGGTTCCGCCTCCAGGCTGCTTTTCAGGCGTTTCTCGAGCGGTGTGAGGGGCGTGTTTACCCTCTCCCTGATACTGCTGGCTCCGTTAAGGTGGTAAACCTTAGTGTCACCTTGACGTCTGTGGCGGTACATGGTGCCCCCTTCGAAATTCAGGACGACTTTTTAACCTCCTGTTTTGAACGATTTGGGGCTGTGTTAAGTGTTCGTTGGAACAAGGTCGTTGCCGGGCACTGTGTTTGTATGCTTGACGGCTCCCGCACCCTGACGATGTCGCTGATGTGCAGTGTACCGTCGTCGATGTCCGTGTTGGGTTACACGCTCCGCTGCTTGTATCGGGGTCAACCGCGCACTTGTTATCGGTGTGGTCACGAGGGTCATCTGGCTGCGGCGTGCGACGTGAGAGCAACTGGTCGGGTGCATGTTCTTCGTGCGGAGGATTTTCCGCCCCTGTTGCGTTCGGACGGTTCTGAGGACGGAGTGGGTGCTGTGCCTGAGGCGCCTGATTGCCTGTCTGCTGCTCCGCCTGTAGAGGTGACCCACGTGTTATAACAATAGTACAGTAATTCACCTGGAACTGTCGTCGTAGGGAGAGGAAGGGCTGGTAGGGTAGGTGGAGCAAGTCTAGGCTCCTCGGGAAGGGTAGGACAGAGGGAATCAATGCCTCTTAGGGGTCCTATGAGCACATATCCTAAGTGCCAGTGGTGCCGGGCAGGCGTCGTCCGCGTTGGGTCACATGTAGTTCAAATCTGGCCCACTCGGCCTGCGCGGGCTGCCGCGCGGGTAGGCCGTGCGCCGTCGTCGTCCACCAATCAGGGCACAGCCCTGCCTATACTGTAAAATGTCTCCTTGGCGGGCACTTTGAATGTGGTTCCCTCTACACTCCTCCCGTCCCTATAGAACAATGGGTATGTTGGAGGGAAAACGTTTCACTATATACAACATGTCTTTTTTGTAAAAAAGTCTGGTTTCCTGAATGGGTCCTATTACAATTATTACCCGTATTATCTTTGCACTATACACGAACTGTTTCAACATTGCATACACTACACTATTCCCTTTCCTTTTTTCTTTTTTTTTTTTTTTCTTTTCAGCTTCACTCTTAGGAATTTACTCTGTCCTAACAATATTCCTCGCGCCGAAGCGCTGCTCCTTGAATGTGAGTCCTTTGACAGAGCAACCCTCTTCCCACATCTCACCCCCAGGATCCCAAGGGAAAGCAATTGGATCTATGCCTTCCAAGAACTGACCAAATGCTAGTTCATTCTTTATTTTCTTCTGAGCCCTCCTTTCCACATTGTGTCTTGACGGGCCCCACTTCCTGTGAGAATTTTGCTTTGCTTCCTGATCCAGACCTGTTTGTTCAGTAGTGGCATGGTCCCGAATTGCCACTTTTGTCCTGCATTGGATTCCTGAAGGAGCCTCACTTGACGAGTTCTCACTTAGCATAACCAAACTCTGTTGGTTGTATGTGTCTGATGTGCTAATGTCCATGTCCCCCCTGTCAGTGTGAGCCGAGATGTCTTCCACACCTCTAGACAATATCTGGTCAGCATCTTGCTCCGATGCCCCTCCTTGGCCTGTTATGCACTGGGTCGGAATTAGACCGAATGAGCCGACCCGGCAGCGTTTAAAGACGAATTCTGGTCCTTAAATGAAACATGTGGCTTGTTGCCCGAGGTGTCCCCGTGCTGGCGGACTGCTTCCTCATCCCTTTCGGATTCCTCACAGTCCCGAGCAAAATGACCCTCTTTTCCACACCTGTAGCACTGAACAGGTCGCCTAGGGGATGGGCTACGGCGATGCTGTGGTGACATAAGAGCAACTGTAAGGTGCCTCAAACTCTCACACACCTGGTCCAATCTCCCGTTGGTCTCTGAGATACCTGCTACCAAGGTGTCCAACTTCGCCTCCACGCCCCTGGAAGATAAAGGATGCGAGCCCGCACTCGATGGTCGGCAAGTGTTGATTCCAAAACCTGAAGAGCTGGTAGCCGGTGACGTGCCTGGGGAGCTGGGAAGGGCGAGTGTCGAGCGCCGAGAAGCGTCATTACTCCTGGGTGGCCGCTCATACTGGGAGTACCTTCCCACTGCATTCACTCGCACTGCTGGACCTTGGGGCACTCGGTGATGGGAGTCGTATCCTTTGGAACCTGAGGAACCGTGGATCGCTATGGCATTGTGCTGGAAGATTTGGGCCCGATCGATAGCCTCCTCCATGGAGGAGTTCCTCGCATTGGAAATGTATCCTGCCAGACTCTTATCCTGTAATCCCTGGCCGAATCTCATTACTGCGATTTGTTCCACTTCCCATCGTGGCACATGTTTGTAGGCCCAATGAGCCAAGTGGTGGGCCCTATCTGCCCAATCAGCAATATCTTCTTCTGGTTCCTGCTGGGCCTGGTTAAACTTCATCATGGCTACATCCAGAACTTCCCTATCGCCAAATCGCTTGATCATCTTATGCATCATGCGAATATAATCGATCGACGGTTCTCTGTCCAGTAAGCGATTGTAAAAATCACTTGCCTTACCCTTGAGGCACCATCCTAACTGTGTCAATGACGTAGGCCCGCTCCAGTCCTTTTCCGAGGCATAAGACGTGAAGCGGCGGTAGAAGGTGGCCCAATCTGACTTCCCGTCATAGTCCAACGCCCGAGGTGGTGTGCGGAAGGTCTCTTTTTGTTGGCGATAACCTGTCCGCCTGCTGCGGGATAGAGAGGCATCCGAATCGGAAGTCAGAGAGCTGTGTGACGAGTGTCGAGCTGTCCGTCTCCTTGATCGAGCCGATCGATGGTGGGAGGGGCTCCCCTGCCGAGTACCTTGCCGGCCACTAGCCCTGGAGTAAGCTGGTGACTGAGGTCGGCGTCCACGTTGTCTGCCGCTGGCGGCACCCCTAGAGGAACGGCGGGTACCCGTTTCGCTGGACGAGGACGATGAACGACTTCCTGCCCCCTGACCTGAGGGCCCGGGGCCCTGTTGGGACGGGTCCACCTCAAACGATATAGCAGCCATCAAAGCGGGTGTGGCCCGAAGGCGGTTGATATCATAAATGTTGTCCCCCGTGATCACGTGGCGACGCCGAAACTTGATAATGCGAGCGGCCAAGGTATCTCCTACACCCGGTAGCAGCAGCAGCTCAGCAGCCGAAGCAGAGTTTATCTTGATTGGGGCCATTGTGCTAGTGTCGAAAGTTAAAGCTCCAATATCTCGTGCCACAAACAAAAAAAACAAAAAAACACAGACACCAATGGCCACACTTAAGGTTCCAATGTTCAGAGATAGAGATAAATGTTCCACCAGGAAAAATAAGCACTGCACAGTCAATAATGTAAATGATGGGGCCAGGTGGGTTTCAAGCAACATAAAACACTGCACACTTAATTGGTACCTAAATCACTTGAGGCTTAGACAAAAACTGGGCACTTACTGCACTTGCAAAACTGGAAAATCTGATATGGCAGGCACTTTGAGGAACTTTAACAAGCAATGTGCCTGATTTTCATAAGCACTGGGCTGAGGGTTCTCAAAAACACTTTTTTCAGGTGAACGTGTGGAACTGTGTGCAGGGCGGATCACCATCCACCTTAAATCTGGTATGAACACAAACTCACTGGCTCACTTAATGTATCTCTTCCCCTTGAGCCGTTACTTCTGTAGAAAGCCCAGAACAGGTTACGTCTAGCTAACAGTAGAAATGAGAAAATAACAGACCTGTAGCAAGCACCCTGCAGAGCTGGGACCAGCGTCGCTGTAGTAAACACACTGGAGACGGATGCGCTCGGGAACGACAGCCTGAAATCCTCCGCGAGCGGATTCGTAAACAATACAGGTCGGGTATGCTCATGAACGGTGGCCCGTATTCCGTGTGAATGGTGGTACTCGTCTCCCCTTCTTCAAAGAACTTGGGGACCGCGGGAATCGGTGCTTGGGGGACAAGACAATAAAATGCAACAAATCCGGAGAAATAATCCGTATAAAACACTGATAACTGGAACTTATGGAGAATCTTGGGGGATTGCACGAGATGTGGAATAAAACATATGCACAAAAAAAACCTCGGAAACAAACACCCGCAGACGTGGAACCCACACGGTGTCCCTCCGGATGCCAGTAGCCGCCACCCGATCCCATAATCCCGGAACCCGACCACCAGAAAAGTCCTCCGGCCGTGCAAGCAGCAGGAACTCGGCAACCCGGGCCTCCAGGTCTTCAAGGCACAACACCGCAGGAGGGGGCTCGACAGAGGGCACCACCACAGGGGCACCAGCGGCCATGGGCACACCACCAGACTACTGCAGGGAATCACGGCGGTGCGTATCCTTACGATACGCACCGCCTTACGTAAAGTCTCCACCAAGCCACGCCCAGCACCAGCATCCGCACCATCCCTGGCAGCGGAAGCCACCACACCCCACTGCGGAGGTCCCCCGGGCGAGGAAGACACAGGAGACACACCCGACACACGGGCATCAGCACCAGCAGGCACATGAACCTTCGCCACCACTAACCGCGAAGACAACGACTCAGCCGGATCCAGGCCGTCAACACTGGAAGACCCAGTCACTAAAGTCCCCAAGATCAGCCCAGGCCGTAGACGAACGCCTGGAACGTTTGGGCTCCGGCCGGATATCGTCAGAGCCGGAAGCAGATCCAGAGGTACGGGCACCACTAGCCGAACGAACCGACGCCCGACGCAGAACGGCAGCAGCCTCTACCACAGGAGGAACCGGACCACACACAGCAGGAGGCTCCGCAGCCACCCCATCACCCAGCACAGACGGCGAGGGTGCAGGGACCAGGACAGACGCAGCAGAGGAAGAACAGGAAGACGAGGGGCCTGAGCAGACGGCAGACGGAAGAGGCTCAGGGACACCAGCCGGAACAGGCTGAGCACTAGGTGAGGACAACCACCGGAGGAGAGGCGACAACGACAGGGGGCGCAACAGGCGGAGCAACAGCTGAAACAGATGGCACCTCCTCAGCCGAAGAGACGTCCACATCCACCAAATCATCTCCCACAGGAAGTAGCGGAATATCCTCCTCACTGAAGAGATTCACTGGTGCAACGGCAGGCGCAGAACAGGCAGCAGCCTGATGGCCCAAAAGACCACAACGATAACACGTCCGCGGCTGGCGGGTGTAAAACACCCGAACGTTGTACCCCATAAGGCGCACAGAGGACGGATTATCCGCCCGGTGTCTCATGCCAAGGGTGCGAATGTTAGACCTCACACCTATAAGAGGACTAGAAGACACCACGTTCACCCTCACACTAACTACTGCGCCAAACCGGCCGAAATACCGCCGTAGCAGACCCTCTGGAAACTCCAAGGGAGCCCCATGCACACTGACGTAAGTAAGTGCACCACTTCTATCAGAGAGGGTGACAGTGCCCGCACCATCCGGCAGGGGTAATGTTCGCCCCTCGTATCGCCGGAGAAAATTGCGATACGCCACCTCCTCTGAGAACTTCACAATCGCCCTACGGGCCGTTACCAACTCGACCCCATAAATCTCAAACACAGGGACAGAGAGCATATCACAAGCCAGCGCAATCTCCGGGTAACCAGCCCGCACAGAGAACTCTAGTCCCACAGACTGAGCCCGGACGACAGTGGGGAGAGGGACCCCCATCGTAACGCCACGTCAGCACAGGCGGGCAGAGACACACACGCCCCCAACCGGCCGAACTAGCAAACAACACCAACTGCTGGAGCACCGATGCAACACGTCTGTCATCTACCGAAGCTAGGGCCAGACACCAAGCTTCACTATTGGAAGGAGACAAGAGGGAACGTTTTTCAAGCCTGAGGTTAAAATGTTAGGAACCTAGCATTGATTGTCTTGAATTCCCTATCAATTAATGGCCTCAATCATGCTGTACTCATGATGTCATAGGCTTAGCTGGAATGGGTAACCGCTTCTCATTAGTTTAGGCACCATTGCTTTTGTCTAATTGGCCAACCCATAAACTGGACTGTTATACCCATGGGTAAGCTGGTGGAGCCCACCTAGAGCCTCCTAAAGTCATTCCGAATCCATAGTTTGTCTAGAATGGACTTATATCAATAAAGTTAATTGACCACTAACGTGATCTTGTAACTTGTCCCTGGCAATCAAATAAACATAAGCTCACAACATGATCAGTGTGTAGTAAGTTAACTGTCTGGAAGTGCTGAGTCTCCCCCCCACATGTCAGTGATCACATTAGCTCCCAACACCGTGCTGTGAGTGCTGAGTCTTCCCCCACATGTCAGTGATCACACTAGCTTCCAACACCGTGCTGTGAGTGCTGAGTCTTCCCACCGCGTGTCAGTGCTCACACTAGCTCACAACACCGTGCTGTGAGTGCTGAGTCTTCCCACCACGTGTCAGTGATCACACTAGCTTCCAACACCATGCTGTGAGTGCTGAGTCTTCCCCCCCACGTGTCAGTAATCACACTAGCTTCCAACACCATACTGTGAGTGCTGAGTCTTCCCCCCACGTGACATCATTGCCACCTGCCTCTCACCTGAACGAGCCACGTATGGCCCATTGTCTCCAACTGTTCCACCACACTGTGTCCTAACCAGATACAATGTAAAGTCAAGTTTATTGTGAATCTTGCACAACGTGTGATCCATTGATTATACATCATCACTACCACCGTGCTGTGTCAGACACCAGTCACCATATGTGGTTGGTGTGATTACAGATCCCGTTCCACACCTGTAAAGGACTCGCATGGCATTCCACGTGCTTTGAGTATCGGCATGAATCTGTCATCTACTTGCCACGCCTTAGTGATGTTGCAGTTGTGTCATACCAGCTGCCAAGGAGCTGGTATTGGGGGAGCTGTCAATGTTGTATGAGTATTGAGAGTGAGAACATATGAGGCCAGCCTGCTGTAAGTCCGATCTCTACATTTATCATTATTATTCTTTCCTTGTGCTAATCCTGTGATCAGCAACCCGGTTGATAGATACGTCTTCAATCACCAACAACACGTGTGAAGTAGATCGAGGAAACTGGAGGGTGTGAGTGTGGTTCTCACACCCTCCAGTGACACCTCACGGCACGCCTCTCATCTCTATACTGGTTACATACACACACCCAACTTTATAGTGCATTATCATTGTTGTGTTGTCATCTCAGTGACGGGTGATATTTAATTATTGCATAATTGTCTCAGTGATGTGTTTAGTTCATTTATGTATAATGCCTCGGTAACATGTTATTATTTAATTCATGATTATTGCCACAACCACAGTGATGTATATTTAATTAATTTATGATTTTTGTCTTAGTGACGTGTTATTAACTCATTTATAATTATCATCTTGGTGACGTGTGTTTAATTAATTTATGATTAGTGTCTCAGTGACGTGTTATTGACTTATTTATAATATAAATCACAGTGATTTATGCTGTGAGCATTTTGGTGCAATGATTTTTGATTGTGCATTTCATGTGTTTTAACGTGCACTGCCCGGAGTGTCCTGTGTGGAACGGGAATCAATGATCAGTGTCAGAGTGTTCCATAGTGTTCAGCTAGTTCACATTGGCCGAATGCATGTGGGAAGAGACCGAGTATCTCTTCATCCCAGAGTGATGGGAACGATTCCCGCTGTGTATGGTTTGAGATTTATCGTTACACTCTTGATTACCGCAAGGTCAAGCTCATTGTGAATTAGTAAGCAAGTTTATTGAGTTAATATGTTATTAGTTCCAGAGTCTTTTCGTCAGCATTTCCCTAAGTACTGCCCCCTTATTTATTATGCCTTTATTGTCACTGCTGATTATTTGGTACCGGCTCTGAGTATCGAGGCCCTACAGCCTACGAACACTAAAATACTAAATATTTATAGGGAATCACTGCAGTCATTTCTCTAGAAGTGGGTTCACACATTTGAGCAAGGCTGATAATCCAGTGACGGAGATACCTCATTGTTTTTCTGGAGACTAGTGTGGTATGATATGACTCTCCATTTGAGGTACAGCATATCTGTGCAGCTGCTCTCTCATATATGTTCTGTAAATTGATGGTGTTGCATGCAGTTGCAGTCTTTGCAGAATTTTACCCTCCCACCAACTACGACAATATAACAGGAGAGAGAGAGGCCTTGGCTGACTGCATTCTCCTTGATTGCAAGAAAGCTTTTGACTATTTCTTACAAACGACTCCTATGTAAACTAGGAAAACTGGCTGGTATATCAAGAAAATTACTAAAGTTGGCAATAGAGTGCCTTTGAGGAAGAAGGCAAAGAGTCATAGTAAGATGAGAGCTTTCAAACTGGAGAGAGGTATTGAGTTGAGTACCTCAAGTGTCAGTAATAGAGGCCCATCCTGTTCCTAATATATGAATACGATCTAGCAGAGTAAGTATGCTCATTCTTGTCAATGTCTGGAGATGATGCCATGTTAATGAGACGAGTCAGAAATGAGAGGAGGACTACAATACCTTACAAGATGAACAGGAAAATTTTGAAGAAATGGTGAACATTTTTAGAACTTTGGTGGTTTTCAATTTTTTTTAATTTTTTTATCCTTATTCCTGTCGTGATATTCTAATATTACATCCGTCGACTTTAATTGAAAATTTAGATGGGTCACCTGAGGAAGGACTTGCTTAGCCAACACGTAAGTGTATTAAGCACCTCATTCCCCACTCTGGGACCAGATAAGAGCAACTGATTAGGCGCGAGCAAACGCCAAGCCCTCAAAAGTTTGAAATCCCCTTCACTTAGTCCTCTGACCTTCGTCATTCGCCGGAGCGAATCTAACGAGTAGGTCATGGCTCTCACAACGAAATTTTTGTTGTGTGGTGCTATGAATTCGGCTCTAATTCTCAGAGGCAGTCTCAAATGACTAGCAAAGTAACAAAACATATGTAAATCAATAAAATGTGTGGGGTGTAACGAAAAGACAGTGTTCAACGTAACAACACTTTATTCAACAAAGTACTAACTATTACAACAACAAGAGACTTCTCGAATTTCTTCCTGTGACACTTTCACTGACAGCTAGACACCAGCCACGAGTGCTGCAACATTAACTAACTTGAACATCCTGAGTGATCACAAAGGAATCAATCAAGCAAGCAAGACATACTAATCTATAATCACTATGCAACGACAACAAGGTAGGTTAGGATACACGCCTCCAATAACCTCCTCTCAGTTATTCTTCGCTTCTTTCAGCCCTCATCTGCAATGAGCCGTTGCAAGCAATCAAACTAGTAGCCTATCAATGACATGACAATGACTAATGGGGCTACTGGACACTCCGTCCCTCGGACGAATCAACAATCAATAACTGATTATCGTTAATATCAAAGTAATACTTACGTTAACTTAATCTTGTTACCCACAGACAAATTAAACTGTACAACTGTCACTAGTAACTCGGAATTACACACTCTACCCGTGGAGCATTCAGTGAGTAAACCCCCATTAATCCCTGTACTCCAGACAGCTGATTAATCCCAGTACGAGTTACGTTATCAGTTACTATCGCCGCTCGATAGTTTACTGCAATCTCAATGTCCAAAGACCTAAGAGAACGGCAATCACCTCTTAACTGCCCTTGAGCAATTAATTACTATCCCGAAGATCAATATTTAATCAAGACAAGTACGTCACCTTTCACACTGGTTCAGCAATTATAACATCCATGGTATGAACTCCGTCTGGGCCTTCCACACCCCGACGAATTCATGTGACTAAGTACAAGATCATACGAACTGATAATTTTTTCTAAACCGATAATTAATAACCACGCCTACGTGGTTATTAATTAACTTTACAATGACGTTACTCTCCCAAGAATCAATCAAATTCCTGTCCACTGACAGATTAATAACCGACGTTACATTACTGAAAAAATGAAAGCTTCGTGTGAGTCGATCAATCCTGATCGAAGTTAATTACCTTGACTGCCTGAAACTCGTTAATTACCTGTCCACTGACATAATTTTTTTTTTTTATTTATAAAAGTACAATATACACAATAAAAAAGATACAAAGCCTGACAAAGTACATAGTAAAGAACCCAAAGAACTCTTAAGACAACAAACATTATACAGAACAAATGCAAGAGCATGAAGACTGTCTTTTTTTTTTTTTTTTTTTGTACAAGAATACAACATAAAAAAGAAATCCAATCATGCACAACACAAGATCCACATGAGTAACACAGAGAACACAAAGGCTCACACAGAGCAGCTACACATAATAAGCCAGCGGCATAAAAAAAGAAAGAAAATAAATTAAAATAACACAAGGGAAAAATTACATGAAGCATGACGGATAAAAGTACCCAAAAGGGCCACACACACAAGGCAGAAGCCCACATAACCCGGAGCACAGCACCGGAGCACGCAGGAACCGGTGGAACAAACGAAAAGATACATACACATACACACCACAAAAAACGCCCACACAAATAAACAAACACACACACACAAAAAACAGCGGAACACGCAGGATCCGGCAAAGGAACACAAAACACACACAACAAGGACACACACACAAGGAGCAACACAAAAGCACAGCGCAGGCAAACACACACAACGCACCGCCGAGGAAGCCCTCAGGGGGCAGGGGGAATATCCACAACCCAAACGCCCAAATGACCCAAGAAACCCTCCCCCCCAAATCCATCTACACCACACCAAAACACTAATCAAACCCCCGACCCCCCGCCAACCCCAAAGCATCACCCTGAACATACGCATCAGTGAACCAATCAGCAAACCTCACCGGAAAAGCACGCCGCAACCACCACCATGTGAAACGCAAACGCCCCCGCAGAAAACCCAGAATCCGGCGAACCCCATAGTCCTCCAAACGCCCAACCCACACGCAAAACACATAATCCGCAATCAAGACACTCAGAGTGTTCCGAAGCCGCCCGGAGCCCTGAGGAAACGAAAGAAACAGGAACCGTAAAACATCCCCCTGAAACCCGAGCCCACAGAACACCGCAATCACATCACGCAACCAAGCAACTAAACCCTGTACCCTCTCACAAAAATAAAACACATGTAACTGCGTCTCAACCAATCCACAATGTGCACATGTCGCGGAAGAACGCAACCCAAGCATACACAAACGATCATTCGACGGCAAGGACTCGTGCAGCATCCGAAAGAGAAACTCCCGCTGCTGCGGAGCCAAATGCCGCCCACCCAAGACCGACCAAATCCCCCCCCAATCCCAGCATGGAAACAAACCCTCAACCCGATGGCTCACACGACGAAGGAGAACCCCATTAACCCCCCGACACGACAGGGACAAAAACCCTGGAACACGACAGAGCTTCCGCAAAATCCCAACTGCCCACGAATACACAGCAGGTGTACAAAAGGCGACCTCACACCCAGCCCCTAACTCAAGCAAATAGCTAAACCGAACAGAACAGAAATAAATCCCAAGCACACCGAGGCCCCCACCCACCCCCAAATACTGACGCAACGACACCCAAAATAAAGCCAATGCCTTGGTAAAAACATCAGGGATGCCAACACCCCCCTCCTCCACCCGCAAAACCATGGAGGAGCGACGAACCGGATGATACTTCCCACACCACACATACCGATAGACTCTGCACTCCAACCTATGAGCACGCCGCCGATCCAGGGGGAAGCACTGAGCCAAAAACTATACCCTCGAAAGAACTTTGCTAGTAACAACAATCGCCCGCTGATAAACCGTCAATGGACGCGAGGATAACAAACCAACCGCCACCTCAACCGACCGAGACACCGCATCCCAATTCCACTCCAAGGATTGGGCATACGAGCTAAACCAAGTAATTCCGAGAACCCGAAGCGACCTGACCACTGGAAACCACGACCCCGCCCACACCGAACGGGAGGTCCAGGTCCCCAGCCCCATCAGACAGGACTTATCCCTATTAACAAGGGCCCAGTGGCCAGCTCAAAACGCCGAACAAGGTCCTGAACCGCAACCACAGAGCCATCGGTCGACACAAACAGAACCGTATCGTCAGCATACCCACAGATCGGTAAACAGAGACCAGCAGGCAGCCTCGGAGGAACCACCAAAGCACATGACTTAACCGCACGAAACAAAGGCTCCTGAAAAATAACATAAAGGAGCATAGATAAGGGACACCCTTGCCGCACCGAGCGGCGAACGGCAAAGGGGGCACTAAAAAAACCATTAATGCACACACGACTATGACAGCGGGCATACAACATACGAACCCAAGAAAGAAACAACGGAGGAAACCCGAACCTCTCCATAGCCTGCAGCACAAAGCCCATCGACACATGGTCGAATGCTTTCGACCAATCTAAGCTGAGCATCGCCGCAGGTAGGCGAAGCTCAGAGGCACACAGAAACACATCACATAAAAGAGCATTGCACTGAAGCAAAGACCTTCCCGGAATGCCACAAAATTGCTCAACCGAAACCACAGAACCAATAACATCCCGACACCGACCTGCCAGCAACTTCGAGACAACCTTAGAATCAACATTTAACAGGGTGATCGGCCTCCAATTCGACAGAAAACGCAAATCACCTGGCTTCGGAAGCAACCTCACAACCCCATCATAATGGGATGCGGGTAAGGAACAGGTCAGGAAACAAAATCGCACCACCTCCAAAAAAGCCTCCCCAATCACATCACAGAAAGTCACATAAAATTCCACAGGGAGCCCATCCGAGCCAGGCACTCTGCCGGAACGGAAAGACCGCACCACATCCCAGAGCTCAGCCGACGACACGTCCCTCACCAAAGCGGAACAACCCGCAGCCGACAAACCAGGAGAGCAGTGACGCAAAAAGAAAGCAGCCAAATCCTCATCCACCCCTACCTCCCCATACAGCGCTCCCAATTCCTGCTGCACATACAACAGGACCCCATCCGTGTTAGACAAAACAGAACCGTCCGGACGCTGGAGACCAGTGAAAAGAAACGAGTCCCGAAGGGCTTTCTCCTTTCGCAAAAGAAAAGGAGAAAGCCGTTCACCAGACACACGCTCGTCGACACGAGCCCGCACCCAAACCCCTTCTGCCAACTCCTCCCGCAAACCACAAATGCGCTCCTTACACACCGAAATAGCATCAAAACAATCAGCCCCACCATTTAGCAACACATACAACCGAGTCAACCGCGCCTGAAGAAAGCGCAACAAACCAAACCGCCTCACGCCTCGCAACCACAACAAAAAAGGACTTGCATTTCACCTTGCACCACTCCCACCAGTCCAACACAGACGAAAACTCGCACTTGCGAGCAACAAGCCCCACCCACCACCCACGAAACGCCTCACGCACCCAAGGACAACGCAACAACCGACAATTCAACTTCCACCAACCCCTCCCCACACGAACCTGACTACGAACAGCAACACGCACCACAACCAAACAATGATCAGAAAAGGCAACAGGAACTGTACGAAACGCAAAAACAGAGCCCTCCCGCCCATGAACATAAAAACGATCCAGCCTGGAACACGCCCCTCGCGCAGCAAAGGTGAATTCCAAATCGCCCCCAAACATGAGAGCAGCATCACGAAACCCACAACTCTGTAAGGTGGAGACCAACACCGGAGAAACATTCTGCGGATGCGCACTATTGCAATCCCGTGCGAGAGTGACACAATTAAAATCACCCCCAAAAACCATGTCCCTTGTGTCATGACGCAAGAAGTGTAACAGCCCACCCTGGAAAAACTCCTCCCTCTCCTTGCGACGCGCTGTGCCAGAAGGAGCATACACAGTCAATAAGGGAATCTCCACCCCGAGGTACCGCACACGAGCGAACAACACCGGCCATCTTCATCCATCTCTGTGTGAAGCACGGAAATGGACGCCCTCCGAGAGAACAGCATCAGCGTGTCCCAAAGGACATCCTCGGCGGATTAAGCACTACATGAAAATCATCAGTCAACCCAGACAAAGCACTCAAGTCACGCACATTATGCTCCTGAATAAAGGCTACATCTACACGTTGCTCACGAAGCACAGCCACCAAGCCCATCTGTACAGCCAAGTCACGCAATCCACGCACATTTAGCGTCGCACAAGTCAGAGAGGGCGCCATCAGGAAGGCAATGAGGACCCCACCAACCCCACAGCCCCCGTAGAAGGTGGAGCAGAGCCCCCCACATGGGAGGCAGTAGGAACAGTAGGCGCACCATCTGGCAACCCTGCAGAGGAGGGCCCCACAGGAACGCCGGCGCTCGCACACTTTGTAGACTTTGTAAACTTCAACGTCAGCGCATCCCGTCCAGGACCTTCCACACCAGAGGACACCACCCACTGATCAACTGCAACTGCTTCTGGGGCGTCACTGCCCCCAGAGGGGGCCCCGGGTGCAACAGACCGCATCAGGCCACCAGAGGGAGGAGGAGGAGGGGCGCACGCCACAGCAGCTCCAGCCGTAGACCCCCCTCGCTTAATGGGAGGACCTTTGTCAGAGGAACGCGCCCGTGCCTCCCGCTTACGACGGGGCTGGTCCGACGTCGCGACCGGGGAAGGCCCTCTAGAGCCACGAGAGGACCGCAGCACCTCCGGAGCAGCAGCAACCACGTCGGATGAACGGCCACCAGACGAAGGAGCAACCCCACACGAAGGGCCTGCAGGATCGCCACTCCCACCTACACACGATGGAGCAGCTTCCACAGACGTACCTGTCTCCATGGCAGCAACATCTGAAGCCCGATGAACCTCCGCATTGACGACGTGCATAGGAAGTGGGGGCACCACATCAGACACCAACGAGCCAGGTGGGTCAAACTGCTGAACAGCCGGAGTAGGATCAGTCGAAGCAGAAGGCACCAACAACGAGGAGGGGCCGCGGGGGACAAACACGGTCTCTGCACCACCTGGCTTGGCCCCCCCAACCCCCAAGGGGGGAAAATTACCCTCCTCCTCCTGGAAGATAGCAGGTTCCCCCATCCCGGAAGCAGTGCAACTGGCCGCAAGATGCCCTCGCAAACCACACCGAAAACAGGTGCGTGGTTGATCCTCATAGAAAACCCGCATGTTAAAGCCGTAGAACTTGACCTGAGAAGGAATATCACGCGTCAAGCGCATGCCAAGGGTCCGCACATTGGTCCTCAAGCCCGACAGGCGGCCTGAGCGGAGGCAGGTTATACGGTGAGTGAATACAGTACCGTACCGAGAGAAGCAGGTGCGAAGGACCTCCTCGGGAAAGTTCAAGGGAACTCCATGGATGCTGACAAACGTCGGCGCCACACACCGGTCCGACACCTCCACAGTACCAGCAGATCCCGGGAGCAGATCAGAACGCCCAGCAAAATCACTCACAAAACGCTGATATGGACCAGGGGCAGAGAACTTGATCACCAGACGCTTGTCAGAGATCTTCTCAAGGCCGTAAACAGTGAGCAGGTCCACCTGGAAAACATCCAAAAGCGTCACTTCCACCAACGCCCAATCAGCAGCCGCCGAGAACTCCAATCCTGCAGAATCCACCCTCCGAATCCGCGTCACCGACGACGCCATAACGCCAGCTGACCCCACAGGCTAGCCGGCACACCACACACCAACAACAGCGACCTGCTCGCACCAGACGTCAGCCAACAACTGAGAGAGCGCCAACGCCGTGACCGTACCCTGCAACGAGCAAGCAGCCAATCCACTGACATAATTTGCAACAGACAATATTGAATATGCAAAATTCGGCCGTCCCGGAACTTTACAATTCTTGTCTGGCCTTGGCTAGGCTCCTTGAGAGGCCAACACAGCTGTTCCTAGGAAAATAATTAATCCAAACTCATCTTACGTTACTCAAATTGTTATAGAACAATTTCACTATAAGCAATGGGTGTTCCTTTAGTAACGTTACATTAATGGATTCGCAACCACCTCGTTGAACACTGGATTTCGATGTCACCAAAAAACAGGAAACTGTAACACTAAATACTCGTCTCAATGCCGAGTTCACCCTCGACAACAATAAATCACGGCCCAACCGTGATTTATGTTACAATCCG
Organism: Procambarus clarkii; assembly: GCF_040958095.1. Classification (NCBI taxonomy): domain Eukaryota; kingdom Metazoa; phylum Arthropoda; class Malacostraca; order Decapoda; family Cambaridae; genus Procambarus; species Procambarus clarkii. The sequence continues at coordinate 35,219,942 of NC_091206.1, read as the reverse complement.
GCTGCAATAACAATTACTGCAGAACACCAGTAAATAACACTCTGTGTTCTAGCCCACTACAACACTCTGTAGATTGCTGAAATAGAGGGAATACAGAGAACATATACGGCACGCATAGACGCAATAAAGCACCTAAATTATTGGGATCGTCTCAAAGCCCTCCAAATGTACTCACTAGAAAGAAGACGAGAGAGATATCAAATAATATACACCTGGAAGATACTGGAGGGCCAAGTACTAAATCTACACAGTAAAATAACAACGTACTGGAGTGAACGACATGGAAGAAAATGTAGAATAGAACCAATGAAGAGCAGAGGTGCCATAGGCACAATCAGAGAACACTGTATAAACATCAGAGGTCCGCGGTTGTTCAACGTCCTCCCAGCAAGCATAAGAAATATTGCCGGAACAACCGTGGACATTTTCAAGAGGAAACTAGATTTATTCCTCCAAGGAGTGCCGGACCAACCGGGCTGTGGTGGGTATGTGGGCCTGCGGGCCGCTCCAAGCAACAGCCTGGTGGACCAAACTCTCACAAGTCGAGCCTGGCCTCGGGTCGGGCTTGGGGAGTAGAAGAACTCCCAGAACCCCATCAACCAGGTAACCAGGTAACACGGCTCATACAATTTACGGACTCCAATAACACACACATTGATTGATCAACACTAGCAACAATCACGTCCCTGCAATATAACCCCTTGCAAGAACCCACAAACGGTGCTCTAATTTCAATATATTAGAACACGGCCCAACACCTTACTGTCCGATTGCAATGACAACTCAGTGCTCTAATTACCGCTTAGAATACGGCCCTACATGTTTCAATCCGGTTGCAATTTCCACTAACTGCAACCACAGTAATAACACACTACGTGTCGTGACACTACGATTCTATAAATATATATATTTACTGTATATATATAATATATATATATATATATATATATATATATATATATATATATATATATATATATATATATATATATATATATATATATATATATATATATATATGCGAACAAGCCTGAATGGTCCCCAGGACTATATGCGAATGAAAACTCACACCCCAGAAGTGACTCGAACCCATACTCCCAGAAGCAACGCAACTGGTAACTACAGGGCGCCTTAATCCACTTGACCATCACGGCCGTCAAAAGGAAGTGATAGCCGAGGCTATTTGAGCCACTTCCCCGACGACAACTCGGATGGTAATCTTGGGCATAGCATTTCACCAAATCACCTCATTCTTTGGGGCACACGTGAGGAACACAAATGCGAACAAGCCTGAATGGTCCCCAGGACTATATGCGAATGAAAACTCACACCCCAGAAGTGACTCGAACCCATACTCCCAGAAGCAACGCAACTGGTAACTACAGGGCGCCTTAATCCACTTGACCATCACGGCCGTCAAAAGGAAGTGATAGCCGAGGCTATTTGAGCCACTTCCCCGACGGCAACTCGGATGGTAATCTTGGGCATAGCATTTCACCAAATCACCTCATTCTTTGGGGCACACGTGAGGAACACAAATGCGAACAAGCCTGAATGGTCCCCAGGACTATATGCGAATGAAAACTCACACCCCAGAAGTGACTCGAACCCATACTCCCAGAAGCAACGCAACTGGTAACTACAGGGCGCCTTAATCCACTTGACCATCACGGCCGTCAAAAGGAAGTGATAGCCGAGGCTATTTGAGCCACTTCCCCGACGGCAACTCGGATGGTAATCTTGGGCATAGCATTTCACCAAATCACCTCATTCTTTGGGGCACACGTGAGGAACACAAATGCGAACAAGCCTGAATGGTCCCCAGGACTATATGCGAATGAAAACTCACACCCCAGAAGTGACTCGAACCCATACTCCCAGAAGCAACGCAACTGGTAACTACAGGGCGCCTTAATCCACTTGACCATCACGGCCGTCAAAAGGAAGTGATAGCCGAGGCTATTTGAGCCACTTCCCCGACGGCAACTCGGATGGTAATCTTGGGCATAGCATTTCACCAAATCACCTCATTCTTTGGGGCACACGTGAGGAACACAAATGCGAACAAGCCTGAATGGTCCCCAGGACTATATGCGAATGAAAACTCACACCCCAGAAGTGACTCGAACCCATACTCCCAGAAGCAACGCAACTGGTAACTACAGGGCGCCTAAATCCACTTGACCATCACGGCCGTCAAAAGGAAGTGATAGCCGAGGCTATTTGAGCCACTTCCCCGACGGCAACTCGGATGGTAATCTTGGGCATAGCATTTCACCAAATCACCTCATTCTTTGGGGCACACGTGAGGAACACAAATGCGAACAAGCCTGAATGGTCCCCAGGACTATATGCGAATGAAAACTCACACCCCAGAAGTGACTCGAACCCATACTCCCAGAAGCAACGCAACTGGTAACTACAGGGCGCCTTAATCCACTTGACCATCACGGCCGTATGGGTTCGAGTCAATTCTGGGGTGTGAGTTTTCATTCGCATATAGTCCTGGGGACCATTCAGGCTTGTTCGCATTTGTGTTCCTCACGTGTGCCCCAAAGAATGAGGTGATTTGGTGAAATGCTATGCCCAAGATTACCATCCGAGTTGCCGTCGGGGAAGTGGCTCAAATAGCCTCGGCTATCACTTCCTTTTGACGGCCGTGATGGTCAAGTGGATTAAGGCGCCCTGTAGTTACCAGTTGCGTTGCTTCTGGGAGTATGGGTTCGAGTCACTTCTGGGGTGTGAGTTTTCATTCGCATATAGTCCTGGGGACCATTCAGGCTTGTTCGCATTTGTGTTCCTCACGTGTGCCCCAAAGAATGAGGTGATTTGGTGAAATGCTATGCCCAAGATTACCATCCGAGTTGCCGTCGGGGAAGTGGCTCAAATAGCCTCGGCTATCACTTCCTTTTGACGGCCGTGATGGTCAAGTGGATTAAGGCGCCCTGTAGTTACCAGTTGCGTTGCTTCTGGGAGTATGGGTTTGAGTCACTTCTGGGGTGTGAGTTTTCATTCATATATATATATATATATATATATATATATATATATATATATATATATATATATATATATATATATTCGAAGACATCATAAAAAGGAAAGTGAAAAGCCATGCAACCTCTGAAGAGACAACTAACACAACACCTATACCCCCTATTAGACTATTTTACAGGAACTTCTTTTCCACAGCTCATAAAACGGAAGAAAGGGTCCTGAAAGATATTGTTAATAGAAACGTTATCCCTACAGACAAAAATCAGAGGATACAACTGACGATTTACTATAAAACCAGAAAAACGGCCAGCCTACTCATGAGAAACTCTCCAGACACAAAACAGAACGCTTTAAAAGAGACTAATGTCGTCTATGCCTTCAAATGCCCACTTGGGGACTGTAAGCTCCAAAAAACCCAGTATATAGGCAAGACAACAACATCTCTTTCTAGGCGTTTAACGATGCATAAGCAACAGGGCTCCATTAAGGAACATATAATCTCTTCCCATAACCAAACCATCGCCAGAGAAATCTTAGTAAACAACACAGAAATCATCGATAGATACAGCGATAGCAGGCGGCTTGACGTTTGCGAGGCACTACACATCAAGAAGTCAACACCAGCAATCAACAGCCAATTATTGCACAACTATATTCTACCCACCTCAAGACTCCGCTCCAATATAGAAGCATCAAGAAATATGGACCAATAGGCTTTCTACAAACACTTCTATTCAATACCCATTGTTTCTGTTCTGTCTTGTGTTGATACTTTTAATACCCTATTAATATCCCCTCTTGTTCTGTCTTGTGTTAATGCCACATCACCCCTCCCACCTCACTCAAATGTAAATATAAAATCAGAGATACGTTCTAATCAGTTGTGTATTTGTGAAGTCTTTGAAAATGTAATAAGTTTTACGAAACGCGCCCGTGTCGCGTCAGACTAGAAATAAAAATGAATTTTGGAGAAGTGATTTTTGATTTACCTCCAACAGTGAAGCGTAATGTACGAAAGATTGAGAAAATTCGTGTTAGAATTATTAATCTTACTTTTTCGGTCATATTTAATAATATATGTCTACAGGAAAGACTGCTACCAAAATATACTAATATATATATATATATATATATATATATATATATATATATATATATATATATATATATATATATATATATATATATATATATATATATATATATATATATATATATGTCGTACCTAGTAGCCAGAACGCACTTCTCAGCGTACTATGCAAGGCCCGATTTGCCTAATAAGCCAAGTTTTCGTGAATTAATTGTTTTTCGACTACCTAACCTACCTAACCTAACCTACCCTAACTTTTTCGGCTTCCTAACCTAACCTAAAAAGATAGGTTAGGTTAGGTTAGGTAGGGTTGGTTAGGTTCGGTCATATATCTTCGTTAATTTTAACTCCAATAAAAAAAAATTGAACTCATACATAATGAAATGGGTAGCTTTATCATTTCATTAGAAAAAAATTAGAGAAAATATATTAATTCAGGAAAACTTGGCTTATTAGGCAAATCGGGCCTTGCATAGTAGGCTGAGAAGTGCGTTCTGGCTACTAGGTACGACATATATATATATATATATATATATATATATATATATATATATATATATATATATATATATATATATATATATATATATATATATATATATATATATATATATATATATATGTCGTACCTAGTAGCCAGAACTCACTTCTGAGCCTACTATGCAAGGCCCGATTTGCCTAATAAGCCAAGTTTTCATGAATTAATTGCTTTTCGACTACCTAACCTAACCTAACCTAACTTTTTCGGCTACCTAACCTAACCTAACCTATAAAGATAGGTTAGGTTAGGTTAGGTAGGGTTGGTTAGGTTCAGTCATATATCTACGTTAATTTTAACTCCAATAAAAAAAAATTGACCTCTTACATAATGAAATGGGTTGCTTTATCATTTCATAAGAAAAAAATTAGAGAAAATATATTAATTCAGGAAAACTTGGCTTATTAGGCAAATCGGGCCTTGCATTGTAGGCTGAAAAGTGAGTTCTGGCTACTAGGTACGACATATGTATATATATATATATATATATATATATATATATATGTTGTACCTAGTAGCCAGAACGTCGTACTCCGCCTACTATGCAAGACCCGATTTGCCTAATAAGCCAAGTTTTCCTGAATTTATTTATTTTTCAATATTTTTTTCTTATGAAATGATAAATCTTGCTATTTCATTATGTATAAGTTAATTTGTTTAAATTTGAGTTAAAACTAACGTAGATATATGACCGAACCTAACCAACCGTACCTAACCTATCTTAACCTAACCTTAAGTAACATTACTAAATCAATAATATATGTTCTTAATATAATATAATAATTCTACTTAAAATAAACCAATAGGAAACAATTTATTCAAAATAAAGAAAATCTTTCGGCCAATTAGGCCAATCGGGCCTTGCATAGTAGGCCGAGAAGTGCGTTCTGGCTACTAGGTACGACATATATATAAGATATTGTCAGTAGAAACGTTATCCCTACAGACAAAAATCAGAAGATAAACTGACGATTAACTATAAAACAAGAAAAACGGCCAGCCTACTCATGAGAAACTCTCCAGACACAAAGCAGAACGCTTTAAAAGAGACCAACGTCGTCTATGCCTTCAAATGCCCTCTTGGGGACTGTAAGCCTCAAAAAACCCGGTATATAGGTAAGACAACAACATCTCTTTCCAGGCGTTTAACGATGCATAAGCAACAGGGCTCCATTAAGGAACATATAATCTCTTCCCACAAACAAACCATCACCAGAGAAATCTTAGCAAACAACACAGAAATCATCGATAGATACAGTGATAGCAGGCGGCTTGACGTCTGCGAGGCACTGCACAGCAAGAAGTCAACACCAGCAATCAACAGCCAAATAATGCACAACTATATTCTACCCACTTCAAGACGCCGCTCCAATATAGAAGCATCAAGAAATTTGGACCAATAGGCTTTCTACAATTACTTCCATTCAATACCCATTGTTTCGTGTTCTGTTTTGTGTTTGAATTTAATACCCATTCAATACCCATTGTTGAAAGTTTGTTTTCACCTCATCCACCTCACCCAAATGTAGATATAAAATCGAAGATGTGCAAGCTCTATTCAGTTTCAGTTGTGTGTTTGTAAACTAAAGTCATTGAAAATGTAATGAGTTTTACGAAACGTGCTCAAGTGTCGCGTCAGACTAGAAATAAAAATGAATTTTGGAGAATTGATCTTTGAATTACCATCAACAGTGAAAAGAAACGTAAGAAAGACAGAGAAAATTCGTGTTAGAATTATTAATCTTACTTTTTCGGTCATATTTAATAATATATATATATATATATATATATATGTGGGAACCTAGCTAGCTGGGAACCTCCACCAAAAAACAGGACGTGTATCAGTTGGTTGTTCACAGCTTGAGTGCACAAGGATATTCTGACTTCAATGGCTGGTTCAAGCCCAGACATCGACTTAGGTAGAGAGCGCTGAGGTGCAGGTGTGCAGATGGCGGGTCACCAATCAGAAGCAGGCAGGCTGGAATGGTAGTTTGCTGGTTGACAATGGGTGAGCCGGCAAGGAGGGAGTGTGGAGTGGGGGTTTAGTGTACGTTTTGCCTCCTGGTCAAAACTTTTTGTGCTACTGGTAGACGTATCTTGAAGGTAGCATCTTATTCTTGTATATGTGTAAGTAACTTTATGTAGGGAAGAGCAGGCTCAATCTCTCTTGAAACAGATTATCGTCACAACTCTCCCCCGAAGCCTGCGCTTACGGGTGAAGTTACGTCTTCAGGTGGTAGAGTGCTAGGAGGAGCTGCCTCTACCTCATAGACTCTGGAGAGGGCGTCTGCTATGGTGTTGTCGGAACCCTTGATGTAGAAAATCTCCAGGTTGAAATTCTGCAGATATAAAGCCCATCGTAGAAGTCATTGATTGTTGAATTGGGCTTGCTGCAAGAAGCGAAGGGGATTGTGGTCTTAGTAGATAGTGGTAGATCGAGCACCTTGTAGGTACGATGCAAAGTGCTGTAAATTTAGGACGATGGAGAGTAGCTCCTTTTCGATAGTTCTGTAATTCTTCTGGTGTGGTTTTAACTTGTAGCTGTAGTAGCTAACAGGTAGGACCTCCTCCTCGCCTCGTTGTTGTATCAGGACGCCCCCGATGCCGGTACCACTGGCGTCGACATGGGGGATGAACGGCTTCGTGATATCTGGCGAGGCGAGAATGGGATTAGAACAGAGCAGAGATTTAAGTTGTTCAAAAGCAATGGTTTGCTGAATGGTCCAATGATACCGTTGCTTGGGGCTGGTTAAAGTGATCAATGGTGTCGCTACCGTACTAAAATTCTTCACAAACCTACGATAGTAGGAGGCATGACCAAGATAACGCACTTATCGTTTAGCAAAGGTGGACTTGCCCAAATTGATGGTGAGGCCGGCTGTTAGGAGCTTGGCGAACAATCAATGCAGCTGGAGCAAATGTTCGTCCCAGGTGTTAGTTGCTACGACGATATCATCCAAGTAGGCGTAGGTGTTATCTAGGCCATGGATGACGCGGTTGACAACTCGCTGGAAGGTGGCTGGGGCATTACATAGTCCAAATGGAAGGCGTTCATATCTGTAAAGGCCAAAAGGAGTGGTGAAGGCAGATATTTCCTTAGCTCGCTCTGTCAAATATACTTGGTAGTATCCTTTGAGTAAGTCTAGCTTGGACAAATACCGAGCATTACCAATGGTGTCAAGGATGTCATCTATTCTAGGTAATGGGTAAGCATCCTTGACAGTCACAAGATTCAATTTCCGATAATCGGTACACAACCTCACTTTACCTTGCGGTTTCGGCACCAAGATGCAGGGGTGAGGCCCAAGGGGACTCACAAGGGGTGGCCAGCCTATGATCCAGGAGGTACTGTACTTCAGCACGCACAACTTCCTTTTTGCTCGGGCTGATTTGGTAGAATGGTTGACGAATCGGCCGGGTGTCAGGGAGTAGCTGGATGTCGTGCTGAACCACATTACACTCCTGTGGATCATCGCTGAACAACTTCTGATGTTCCTTGAAGATTCTGATGTGAGGAGCACTATTACTGTTCTGTAAATAGCAATGAAAATCAGTTAGGATTTCCGAGTTGGAAGGCACTGACTCAGTGTTAGTGCTTCCGGGAGGAGAAGCAGGGAAGGTCTCACTGTGGAGGTATGGACCTTTAAATGTGGATAATGATACCAACACAGTGGGGAGTTCCTTGATACTGCTTCAGGACGTTGACGTTGCACAATTGGGTCTTCCGCCACCTATCTGGAGTCTCAAGAACGTAGTTGTGGTTGTTTCTGCACTCCTTAATGCGGTAGGGTCCTGAAAACTAGTTTTGCAATGGAGAACCTGGGATAGGAAAATATGCCAACACGAAGTCTCCTGGTTTAAATTTCCTTAATTTGCTGCTTTGGTCAAAATGAGTCTTCATCCTCTCCTGAGCTTTCAATAGATTGTCATTAGCAAATTTACGTACTCTCTCTAGAATGTGTTTTAAGTTTTGAAGAACTGGGGCACATTCTGAGGGTCACTGAAGGTGGCATTACGTAGAGTCTTTAAAAGCTTTGAGAGAAATACGGCACTTACGTCCGTAGAGCATCTCATAAGGAGATACTCCTAGAGACTCATTGGGGAGACTTCTGAAAATGCACATAATGAGATCAAGTTGTTTATCACAGTCCTTCAAGGTTTCATTGCAAAATTTCTTTAGGAGTGCTTTAATAGTCTGATGACTACGTTCAAGAAAACCCTGTGAAGCAGGATGATAGGGACTGGACAATACCTGTGTGATGTTGAACTCTTCCAGTGTCTTCTTGAAGAGATCACTGGTGAAGTTGGTGCCACAGTCACTTTGAACCTCTCTTGGAAATCCATACTGGGTGAAGATCTTCAATAGTTGTTTCACCACAGTAGCAGCCGTAACGTTCTTTACTGGAACTGCTATGGGAAATCTGGTGGTAGGACACATGATAGTTAGTATATAGGCGTTGCCAGAACTGGTCCGGGGTAAAGGACCAACACAGCCTTTGATGAGTCTGTGGAAAGGTTCCGCAGGCACTGGGATAGGATTCAACGGTGCCTTAGGGACAGAGATGTTAGGTTTATCTGCCATCTGACATGTATGACACTGTTGCATGTAACTTTTGACGTCTTTAACCATACCTGGCCAGTAGTAGTCTTGTTTGATTCCGTGGTAGGTTTTGTTAAAACAATAGTGAGAAAGTGCTCCGTGGGCCAGGTGTAGAATATCGGGCCGTAGGCAGGTGGGAACCACCAGTTGTTCGACATTTGCCCAATCGTCATCCTCCTTCAGCTTACTGGGTCTGTACCTGCGGTAGAGCAACTGATTCTCTAGGAAGAACCCTGGGATACTGTCAGGTTGAGTCTCAGCCTGGAAGAATATTGGTGTTAATGAATGATCTTCCCTCTGTAACTTACGGAACTCCAAACTAGTAAGATTCGGTGGTAGATTCTGAGGGTCTTGAGGGACTGCGGTAGCAGTAGTGTCAGCTGGTTGCGGTCGTGCAGCTTGTGCACGGGTGGTCACCAAAACCGGAGGAGAAACTTCATTACTTTCTTGGACCTCTGCTGAAACATACTCAAAGATGGAATTGTCCATTACAGAGGTACACACCTGGGGTTTGTCCATGATGATCAGGTTGGACGGTTGCAGATCTTCTGCCAAGTCGTTGCCCAGGAGAAGTTGCACTCCAGACATGGGAAAAGACTTTTCCCTAATGGTGACTTGGACTTCACCGGTCATGAAAGGACAATCCAGGTGGACTCTGACGAGTGGATACGGAGTGGTAGCAGTGAGGTCAGTGATAAGGACGGTTTCCCTGGTGTAGGTGACGTTAGGCACAGCTGATTTCAATATTATGGACTGAAGAGCCGCTGTGTCCCTCAAGATCTTCAATTTGAAACGTCCCTCCGAATCTGTACTGTTGGTAGAGACAGTTCCAGGATACAGGTGTTTACTGAAGAGAGAAAGATCATTAACAGGAACACCAACATTCATCACAGCCTTACCGGACTTAGGATGAGTCGGTTTGGGTTTAGTAGTTTCATTGCCTTTGTATTGAGCCTTCCCACATTTATCTATGGTATGTCCATAGAGTTTGCAATACATACAATACAATTGAGAGCTCTCTTGATCGGCACTCACTTTATCATAACTATACCAAGACTTCTTACTGGAAGGTGGGTCTGGTGATAGCCGATGGATGAGGCTGTAGGTGTCAGCCGACTTCGCACATCTAATGTAGTCTGTTTCTTCTTTATCTGCTAAATATAAACGGACGGAAGGGGGAACACGTCTCAAGAATTCCTCAACTAGCATGAGGTTGACGAGTTCTGAAAATGTAGAGACATGTGCTGCTTCCAGCCATTTCATGAAATATCTTTTCTTTGTATTGGCAAATTCTAGAAAGGTGGTGGTACTTGCCTGTAGATAAATTTAAATTTTAAATTTTGCCCCGAGGAGCGAGTTTATTGGGCAGCGCCACTCATCTTGTGAGTGGACACACCGCCATAGCAGCATGTACAACACTCTCCAATAGCAAGAAAACCCGCTGGGTTGTTCATCCTGTCACTTGTACCCAGACACAGCTGGGACTTGCTTAACTGTCTCAAGTGAACAGCTCCTCAAACAAGAAGATTAACATCTATCAACCCTTAAAAGCTTACGTTATCTTGCGGGTGCAAAATGAGGAAATCTTTTAAGAACAGTATCAATATTTGACAAAGAGTGTTTTCCTAACTCAAACAATGTGGGGTTTATTATTCTACACATATTTCTAATGTCTCTCAGGTGTTCACATTCACGTAGATAGTGGTCAAGGCGATGTCCATCACTCTCACCACAGATTCTGCAACTTCGCTGATCAACTGTTGTTTCCATTCCATATCTCCAAGGATATTTGTATCCAAGACGGATTCTCGCTATTACTGATTCTCTCCCTCGTCCTCCTCCTCTTCGGCCATAACGATTGGGATTGCCAGCTGCAACCATGTTGTACCATCGTATAGATTCACTGGTTTGTGATTTTATCCTCCTTTCCTCAGTTACCTTGTCATGGTGATGTTGCCTGACAATACCTCTAATTTGTAGTAGAGTCTTGGGTATGAAGTATTCAATATGGTCTCCCTCAGCAGCCAGCACATCTGCTCATTCATACCCACATATTCCAACATGGGAGGGGATCCACAGAAACTTGATGACTCTTCCCTGATTGGTAAGTACTCTCACAGCTCTCTTAATTTCAGCGACTATTGCAAGATTTTCTGCCCGATTTTTACTTAGGCTTTGCAGTGCTGCTTTTGAATCGGTGCAGATCACTGCACCATTAGTGTTCCAATCAAGAAACCTTAACGCCATAACAATGGCAGTTAGCTCTGCTTGCGTTGAAGAGGCTGTTACGGCCCTCTCGGGACGCAACGGGGTTCTCACTCTGATGTTGTTAGAGGAAGTTATATATATCCGTTCCCAAGCCAGTAGTGGCTATCAAGGGATGTGATCCATGACGCAAGTAACTTAAAGGGAGTAGGGAAAGAAAGTTAAGAACTTAATATTATAATTATCACCATCACCAATTAAATATATAAAGTCAAAGAGTGCACAGGGGGAGGGGTATTAACACTATACAAGGGGATTATTCACAATATAGTCTTCTGCTGAAGACTCTGGATCCAGAAGCTAGGTGCTAAGTCCTCGGTGCTTTCTTCGTGGCCTCACAACGTGTCCTCTGAGAATGCCGAGCCTACCCTGGCCACAGGTCAGCCAAAACACAGGTCCACTGGGGGCACCGCCGTGGAGGCCGTCAACCACAAATCCAGCCGGTCTGCTGGCAGGTTCCGGACCCGCAACGCTGGTCAGGCCACTCCACGGACGATATTAGGGTAAACACCCTAGACAGGAGTCTCGTGTGATATCACAAATCACCCTCCTGTCCTCAATACCCCAGTGGATAATCGTCTCCAACAGTCGGTCCCGGGTAATCCTTTTACTGCCACTTCACTGGCAGACTAACACACCACAGTGTTCTTCCGGGGGGAATGACTTCACAACGGCTGCAACAAGGTACAAGGTATGGAGACTGGCTGCCTCGGGTAGACTGACTCAACTTCCATCACAGCAGTCCCAGGTCGACTCTGTAAGCAGACACGTCATCAATAACTGGGACACACTAAGGCACCTCACTTACGGGCTCAGGCACAAACACCTGACGTATCCAGTCCATAGATGGCGCTGTCGTCGGAGCACCACCTCACCAGAGGTCAGGAGCGGCTGTGTTGTGAGCTGCACAGGACTGGAAATTATGTTACGGCCCTCTCGGGACGCAACGGGGTTCTCACTCTGATGTTGTTAGAGGAAGTTATATATATCCGTTCCCAAGCCAGTAGTGGCTATCAAGGGATGAGATCCGTGACGCAAGTAACTTAAAGGGAGTAGGGAAAGAAAGCTAAGAACTTAATATTATAATTTTCACCATCACCGATTAAATATATAAAATAAAAGAGTGCACAAGGGGGAGGGATATTAACACTTGACAAGGGGATTCTTCACAATGTAGTCTTCTGCTGAAGACTCTGGATGCAGAAGCTAGGCGCTGAGTCCTTGGTGCTTTCTTCGTGGCCACACAACGAAATCTCTGCGAAGTTGAGCCTACCCTGGCCACAGGTCAGCCAAAACACATGTCCACTGGGGGCACCGCCGTGGAGACCGTCAACCACACGTCCAGCTGGTCTGCTGGCAGGTTCTGAGCCAACAAGGCTGGTACGGCCACTCCACGAACGATAAAAGGGGAACGCCCTAGACAGGAGCCTCGTGTGACACCACAAATCACTCTCCTGTCTTCAGTACCCCAGTGGATGATCGTCTCCAACAGTCGGTCCCGGGTAAATCCTTTTACTGCTACTCCACTGGCAGGCTAACACACCACAGTGTTCTTCCGGGGGGACGACTTCACAAAAGCTGCAGCAAGGTTCAAGGTATGGAGACTGGCTGCCTCGGGTAGACTGACTCAACTTCCATCACAGCAGTCCCAGGTCGACTCTGTAAGCAGACACGTCATCAATAACTGGGACACACTAAGGCACCTCACTTACGGGCTCAGGCACAAACACCTGACGTATCCAGTCCATAGATGGCGCTGTCGTCGGAGCACCACCTCACCAGAGGCCAGGAGCGGCTGTGTTGTGAGCTGCACAGGACTGGAAACTGGCCCTTGTGGCCGGTATTCGCCGTCCTCACCTGGTGTCGTCGTCCGTTTGGCGGGGGTTTCGGGAGCTGACCCACAGATGGCGCGGTCGTTACTGCTCCGGGCTCGGACGCTGGATCCGGGTTCGTAACAGAGGCATAGTTCTCAATACGTGCTTTTTCTTCATTTCTGCGTTGGAAAGTATTATCCTTGATTACCGTGTATGCTGCACCAGCCCTGCCATTGACAGGATTAGATGACCCGTCAGTGTAGATTTGATCTAGTTCATCTACGGCTTCTTTATAAATTTCCTCGAGATACTTGTGCCTCATTTCTTGTGGTATCATTTTGGATTTTTTCGTTGCTATTTCATTGATGATGATCTTGCATGAGTCATCCTCCCAGGGAGGTAACCTCTCTACAGGCAGGAGCTCACGGGCTTGCTCAAGCAGGTGAAGCTCTTCGAGGTAGCAGACTGATCTGTGATGCCATTTTTTGCTTCTCCTGTTTCCCCCTGAAAGTAGCACAGAGCTCAGTTTTTTCTTAGCAATATCATTGTAATGGGGATCTCTGGCTATCCTAATTGTATGCTTAGCATTCAGCTCCTGAATTCTGCTTTTAACACTGGGAAGGGACAACTCCTCTCGTAGATTAGACGTTTTGGCAGTCCTTGGAACTCCAAGAATGATTGTCATGGCTTCATTTTGAATGCTTTCAAGCCTTTTTATATCGCTTTGGGAGTAGGTGCACAGAACTGGTGCGGCATAGTCTATGACGGAGCGCACATAGGCTGTGTACATCATTTTAAGCACTGCAATAGAGGCTCCATGTCCATTCCAGGTCATAGCTTTCAGTGCCCTGAGTCGACTTTTGCATGTTCCTATGAGTTGATTGAGCTTCTCTTTCTTTCCCTTGTTAGAGCCGACAGTGACGCCAAGGTACCGATAGAGGTCAACCCATTCAAGTGTTACACCATTAATTTGCAGTTCTTCATTTGCTCTCCGCTTGCGATGGGAGTATGCCTTCGTCTTGTTTGTGGAGTGAGTGAAACCGAGCTCAATACATTTCCTTCCAAGGAGTTCTATGGACTGTTCAATTTTTCCCAAGGTGGGAGCTTGTATTAGGACATCATTTGCATATCCTACTTGTTCTGTTCCTTCCGGAAAATCAATATTTGCAGTGGCATTCATAAGTACATTGAATAGTGTAGGGCTTAAGACTCCGCCTTGGGGGGTCCCGAGTTCCATATTCATTGTTCTGGAGACTGCTCCATTGAAGCAAACCTTGGCTTTCCTTCCTGTGAGGTAGTCTTCAACCCATTTCATGAGTCTCCCATTGACACCCATGCATGCAAGCTCGTCCAGGATCGCAATCCCCTGTGCTTTGTCAAAGGCTCCTTTGATGTCAACAAATACAGAGTATCTCTGATTCCAAACTGGAAGTCGTTCACGACTTCGTGTACCTGGGCTCCACAATCTGACTCCCTCTCTCTCTTGATACGGAGCTAAACAAACGCATCGGTAAGGCATCTACTACCATGTCCAGACTGACAAAGAGAGTGTGGGCCAACAATAGGCTAACTGAGTATACTAAGATTCAGGTTTACAGAGCCTGTGTCCTGAGCACTCTCCTTTATGGCAGTGAGTCTTGGACACTACGCGCCCGTCACGAAAGACAGCTGAATGCCTACCACATGCGCTGCCTTCGACACATCTTGGACATCACCTGGCAGGACAAGGTGACAAACAACAACGTCTTGGGGAGAGCAAGAATCACCAGCATGTACACAATGCTGAAACAGAGGCGAATGCGCTGGCTCGGGCACGTTGTGCGAATGGGCGACAGCAGGATCCCCAAGGATCTCCTGTACGGAGAGCTGAGGTAGGGAAAGCGTCCAACAGGCAAGCCGCAGCTACGGTAAAAAGACGTATGCAAGGGGGACCTGAAAGCCATGGACGTCGATCATGCTATATGGGTGACACTGGCTGCAGACCGTTCAGTCTGGAAGCTGTCTGTTCAAAGAGGTTTCTCCAAGTTCGAGGAGTCACTTGCCAAGGAATCGGAGGCAAAGAGACAGAGAAGGAAAGCCGGTAGCCAGGAAGACAGACCAGAATCGGACTTCGTTTGTGCCCGGTGTGGGATGGACTGCCACTCTCGGATTGGCCTCATCAGTCACACCAGACGCTGCACCAGAATTGACAACTAGGGCGCAACTCAATAGTCTCCCGAGACTGAAGTATGCCTACTACTATATATATGTATATAATATATATATATATATATATATATATATATATATATATATATATATATATATATGTCGTACCTAGTAGCCAGAACTCACTTCTCAGCCTACTATGCAAGGCCCGATTTGCCTACTAAGCCTAGTTTTCATGAATTAATGTTTTTTTGACTACCTAACCTACCTAACCTAACCTAACCTAACGTTTTCGGCTACCTAACCTAACCTAACCTATAAAGATAGGTTAGGTAAGGTTAGGTAGGGTTGGTTAGGTTCGGTCATATATCTACGTTAATTTTATCTCCAATAAAAAAAAATTGACCTCATACATAATGAAATGGGTAGCTTTATCGTTTCATAAGAAAAAAATTAGAGAAAACATATTAATTTAGTAAAACTTGGCTTATTAGGCAAATCGGGCCTTGCATTGTAGGCTGAGAAGTGAGTTCTGGCTATTAGGTACGACATATATATATATATATATATATATATATATATATATATATATATATATATATATATATATATATATATATATATATATATATATATATATGTATATGTATATATATATATGTATATATATATATATATATATATATATATATATATATATATATATATATATATATATATATATATATGTCGTACCTAGTAGCCAGAACGCACTTCTCGGCCTACTATGCAAGGCCCGATTTGCCTAATAAGCCAAGTTTTCCTGAATTAATATATTTTCTCTAATTTTGTTCTTATGAAATGATAAAGCTACCCATTTCATTATGTATGAGATCAATTTTTTTTTATTGGAGTTTAAATTAACGTAAATATATGACCGAACCTAACCAACCCTACCTAACCTAACCTAACCTATCTTTATAGGTTAGGTTAGGTTAGGTAGCCAAAAAAGTTAGGTTAGGTTAGGTTAGGTAGGTTAGGTAGTCGAAAAACAATTAATTCATGAAAACTTGGCTTATTAGGCAAATCGGGCCTTGCATAGTAGGCCGAGAAGTGCGTTCTGGCTACTAGGTACGACATATATATATATATATATATATATATATATATATATATATATATATATATATGTCGTACCTAGTAGCCAGAACGCACTTCTCAGCCTACTATGCAAGGCCCGATTTGCCTAATAAGCCAAGTTTTCATGAATTAATTGTTTTTCGACTACCTAACCTACCTAACCTAACCTAACCTAACTTTTTCGGCTACCTAACCTAACCTAACCTATAAAGATAGGTTAGGTTAGGTTAGGTAGGGTTGGTTAGGTTCGGTCATATATCTACGTTAATTTTAACTCCAATAAAAAAAATTGACCTCATTCCAAATCACCTCATTCTTTGGGGCACACGTGAGGAACACGTTTGGTAAAATGCTATGCCCAAGATTACTATCCGAGTGCCGGCGGTGGGGTGGTTCAAATAGCTTCGGCTATCACCTCATTATGTCCGGTCGTGATGGTCAAGTGGATTAAGGCGTCTTGTACATACCAGTTGCGTTGCTCCTGGGAGTATGGGTTCGAGTCACTTCTGGGGTGTGAGTTTTCAGTTGCATATTGTCCTGGGGACCATTCAGGCTTGTTCGCATTTGTATTCCTCACGTGTGCCCCAAAGAATGAGGTGATTTGGTAAAATGCTATGCCCAAGATTACTATCCGAGTGCCGGCGGTGGGGTGGTTCAAATAGCCTCGGCTATCACCTCATTATGTCCGGTCGTGATGGTCAAGTGGATTAAGGCGTCTTGTTCATACCAGTTGCGTTGCTCCTGGGAGTATGGGTTCGAGTCACTTCTGGGGTGTGAGTTTTCAGTTGCATATTGTCCTGGGGACCATTCAGGCTTGTTCGCATTTGTGTTCCTCACGTGTGCCCCAAAGAATGAGGTGATTTGGTAAAATGCTATGCCCAAGATTACTATCCGAGTGCCGGCGGTGGGGTGGTTCAAATAGCCTCGGCTATCACCTCATTATGTCCGGTCATGATGGTCAAGTGGATTAAGGCGTCTTGTACATACCAGTTGCGTTGCTCCTGGGAGTATGGGTTCGAGTCACTTCTGGGGTGTGAGTTTTCAGTTATATATATATATATATATATATATATATATATATATATATATATATATATATATATATGTATATATATATATATATATATATATATATATATATATATACATATATATATATATATATATATATATATATATATATATATATATATATATATATATATATATATATATATATATATTGTCACGTGGGGGTGGGCGGTCCGGGGCTCTGCTAACACTCGGCTGCTAGGGGCTCAAAAGGCCCAAATACTCAGCCCCTCCGACTCCCTGGATTGACCGGAGTCTCCTTGGTCACACAAGAGAGGACCAACAATGCCCACCTCCGCAGGTCTTTGCTTCCACCAAAAGGGGTGCCACTGATTCACCCTGGAAGCCCTTCAGTCAAACACGGGGAAACTGCTGTTAACAGTTCCGGCCTAGACCCGTGGGGGAGTGAAGGAAGACTCAGGCTTACCTTATAACCATAACCTCCCTGAGCCTTGCCTGTCAGACAAAAAAAGGTTGCAGGAACTCCTTTCCCGCCTGTCTTCTCTATCTTCTTCTTAGCAAGGTCGCCAGCTGGGTTATTATATCTGCACCCCAGCAATGCAGTTCAGTGGGTGTATTATATATTGTTTGTAGCCAGAAATGTATGCTCATAGAGAAATATCATAAATGGAGGCACACTCAAACACAGTGATAAAATGTGTGGATTTACTGATGCAAATTACATGAACACACACACACAATCACAAGTAATACATGAATATGGAAATATGGATAATGAGTCTGGAGATCGTCAGCCTCTTCTTCCACGACCTCCAACCCTCCTTCAACTGGGCAGAAAGACAGGAGTCTCACACTCTCACAGGAGGGCCTCTTCACCACGTCGGCGCCTCTTCTTCACTGTCCTGCCATCCATACACACGGTCCTCTCTGACAGTCCTGGACTCAAGCTGCCTTGCAGCCTATTCTACTATTAAAGTAATAAAGTCTTGCTGCTACATACACAAGTAAATATTGTGGCCTAACTAGCCTACTCATACAAGGGGTAATGGGAGGGAAAATGATCTACCTTACATTCCTGGCTCACGACGCCTGTCCCTCGATGGTATGAGGTTCCCACGCTTCCTTGGGTCGATCCTTGACGATCCAGGACGTTCCACAGGTCCTCAGGTGTCGTGGAGCCTTCGCGTCGTCGCCGTTCCAATCCCTGAGGTTCAGCTGCCCCAATCCTGGTTCATCGATGGGCGCTGAGCTAATCACTATTTTTCCCCACACTCGCCTCTCCCACAAGGCGTTGCTCCTTGTCCTAGGCACGGTGTCGTCCTTCCAAGATTCTCAGTGGATGTGACCCCAGTCACAGCTAGGCCTTCCCGCCCACCTTCCAGACCTCAACGTCCAGCCAGCGGCGCCGCCCAGCGTCGTCGCCGACTATTTTCCAAGTTTGGCACTTCTCTGCTCAATGAACTTGGTTCCTCTTTTGCTTCCCAGAAGCGCAGGGTCTCTAATAACTATGGTGGACTGCGACGGCTAGTTCAATCCACTGAATAAGGCTTGCAGAGCCTCCAATCCTTGAGAGCAGACCGAGGCGCGTCCTGTCGCTTCCAAGGTCAGAACCACTCTGACGTTGGCGCCGCCCGGGGCACTCGGTGACGTCATGGCGGGCCCTGATTTGTCACCCGCGACCTACGTCGGCCAATCCGCGATCGACTAATGTCCCTTCCAAAAGGTCATATCTGCCGTAGGGGATACTGTTTCATTTTATAACAGGGCGCCAATTTTCCTTTATTTACAACTTATAATATAACTTCCTTCCCTTAACTGGCAGCCGGTCTGGTCGCCACATATATCATTAGATTCCCTGAACCTCAGAGAATCAGTAGGGAGAGCTGATATGACTCTTTAAGCCGGCAGACGAAAGAAATAGGAGAGGGCACCGTATTTCAATTAAGCCCTGATGCTAAGAAAATAGTTAGAGGGATAGAAGCCCTAAACCAGAAAATAATAAATACAGAATATGCGGTCATATTCAATGAAACATATATATATATATATATATATATGACCGAAAAAGTAAGATTAATAATTCTAACACGAATTTTCTCAATATTTCTTATGTTTCTTTTCACTGTTGATGGTAATTGAAAAATCAGTTCTCCAAAATTCCTTTTTATTTCTAGTCTGACGCGACAATTGAAAGCGTTTCGTAATAACTTATTACATTTTCAAAGACTTTAGTTTTCACACACACACACAACTATAACCTGCAAACACTAAACAGAGTTTAAATAGCTTTCATTTTATACCTGCATTTGAGTGAGGTGATATGTTACAACAATTTTGGATGAGGTGATAAACTTTCAACACAAGACAATCTCACACAATCCTACTCAAATAATACTGAATGTGTTCCCGTGTGTACACCCACTCACTCACATGTACCCCTGCCTACACCATGCAAAGTAACTCCTGGACTGACAAGAACGTCATAAGGGTGAAAATCTCATGCACCCGCACTTCTCCTCACCTCCAAGGTGCTTGGAGACAGTGTGCCGGAACACCTGACCTCGAATTCAAGCTTAGAGATAATAATCACCAAATACACACAGGGTACTTACTTCATTTACACAGCCGGCTCATGCATACATACAACTGTCCCACCATACACAGGACCCTGCTTGTAGGTGGCTGGCCACCCTCTCAAGGCTGTGGAGGCTAGGAGTTGGCGTCTCGCGTGGCTCGAAGCGTTTTGTACTCTCCCGCACACATGGCACGGTTTCGTACCCCCCACCGGGCAAAGCGGAGTTCATACAAGATTGGTGGCAAACCCTATGAACGTCTTTCTCTCGAAATTCCAACGAATTTCTATGGGAAAACTGTCCCCTGAACACTGGCAAGCATTTCTTCTGCTACCAACACTAGCAGGAGGTCAGAACGCCTGACTAATCACTGGAGTGGGGACTCATGTCGGTCTCTTGACTGACTTGTCTCTTGACTGCTCATATGAACGTTTACCCACTTCCCACGATTCTTTCCAATACACTCCCTGTCTCTCTCCCACGCAATCCCACGACGAATTCCCGGATTTTGCTCTTCCCATGGACTGCTGTCGTCGATGGTGGAGGGATGAAGATGTACTAGGAGTCTCTAGAGACTATAGCCTTACTTGGCTGGCCGACCAGTGAAGTCATGTCTTACTAGGCTAGAGGCTTGAGGCAGAATGGCGTCTTCCCAGGCAGGATGCCAGAGTCTCCCGGGTCCTCCTTAAACGAACCAATCAGAGGAAGGCATACAGCTGCCTATGCAGGCGATGAGTCACAATAACGTGGCTGAAGTATGATGACCAGACCACACACTAGAAATTGAAGAGACGACGACGTTTCGGTCCGTCCTGGACCAATCGACTTGAGAATGGTCCAGGACGGACCGAAACGTCGTCGTCTCTTCAATTTCTAGTGTGTGGTCTGGTCATCATACAGCTGCCTACCCTCTCAGCCAATCAGAGACGAGCTTGTATGCCGCAGGGCGACATCCAAGATGGCCGCCTGGCGTCGCCATGGTAACGGAGTGGTGGCGGTTGGCGGGTACCTCACACCTCTCACCACTCCCATTGTCTCGCTGCTGCCGCCTCACTTCTTTACAATAAAAGTTGCAGCTCGCTTTAATTCTTTCCACCAATGTGGTACAACGGTCACTGTAACATAATTGGAATGCTGATGACTCAGGCTCTCACGTGAGCTCAAACACGGGATATTTCGAGTACGGGTTGCCATACTAGACCAAGAGCACGCCCGTGCACGTTCTGCAGTGCACGACTAGCACCACAGACACGTAAACCAGTGGAAAGTTTAGCTGGTGCCAACTCATCCCCTCACAAAAATATCCAGAGATAGCCAGTGAAATTGCTACTAGTATTTAACCCTGACAAATGCAAGGTTATGTGAACTAGAATTAGACTAAAGATACCTCAAATGCAATACAGTGTGAAGGGAAAGCAACTGCTAATTTCTGAAAAGAGAAACCTTAGGAGTGAACATAACTGGGGATCAATACTAGAGACACAGATGCAACAGAATAACAAACGTAGCCTTTGCCTTACTAGTAAACGTCCGGTTATCCTTCAGGAACATAGACAAAGATCCCTTCCGAGCGGTGTAGACATCCTTTGAGACTCATTATTGATTATGCTGCCCCGGCTTTTAACCCCTACTTAAAAGAACAAAAAACTTTAAAAGGTCCAAACATATACAACAAGTCTCGCTCCTGAGCTAAGGGGACAGAGATATGAAGAAAAACTTAGAGAACTGAACATCAGATCGCTGGAAGAAGGAAGGAATAGGGCGTACCCGATAGCGACGTTCAAGATACTAAGAGAATTTACAAAGTAGATATAGAAGAGATGTTGAAATTAATGAACAGTAGAACGAGAGGACATGATTGGTAACTGAAAAAAAGATGAGTCAAAGAGATATAGAGAAATAAGTAAGTTTTTCAATCTCAGAGTAGTAGGTTTAAGAGACTAGATGAGGAAATTGTTGAAGGGAATTCAAAACATTTTTACACGTAAGTATTTACAAAACACGAGGGGAAATGTGTTCCATCATTGAACTAATGATGGTCGAGAGGCTTGGGTTAGGAGCTTTGCAGAGACAACTTGGTACACAAACCCACACAAACAATATTAAATAAAAAGGTTAGTGTTTTATACATTGATAAGAAACTCTAGAGAGGACAAGATTCTCCAATATTCAGGTGGACATAACAAGTTCTCGCATTCTTTGTCACTCAGAAACTCACACTCACTCGCACACACACATAATCATATCCATACACTCCCACGCACACATACCCATATCCATACACTCCCACACACACATACCCATATCCATACACTCCCACACACGCACCCACACACACACATTAATATTCATTTTGGTTACTGTTCTCTAACAGGCTTTTCTCTCTCTTGTCAGTATTGTGAAGGAGAGGAGGAAGTGGCCACACTGACGAAGGAGTTGCTGGAGCTGGAGGAGGACAAGAGCTATGCTGTGCTGGACGACGACGATGACCAACAAACACAACACCACTCGGCTGAGCGTGACTCTGACAAGGAGGCAACCACACATGTAGTGACCTCCACAGCAATATGCCTGCAGGACCTGGGACTCATGGCCGCTTACCTTGGTCTACATGCTGGCCGCGTACCTGCCCGGTACCGCCACCCGTTCACCCAGAGCAGCATCTACTCCTCCGTGGACAGTGTGGCCAGAGCCCAGGCTGCAGCATACGCCATGTGGGGCGTCCATGTTGGTGACATACGCCGTCGGCCTGGGCGCCTCAGTCAACTGTCTCACCACCGTCGACAAGGAACACCTTCCATGTGGCGCCGCACAGTGTCTGACTACTTCCGCCACCTGGCCACACCCTCACCTCTCCCAGACCATCACTTGGTGGGCTCCTGTCCACACCTGTCTCACCCTCCTGTCTTGGCCCACAACCCCTTGGCTTATCCTCTCCGGTATGCTGTGTCTCTGCCAGCAGCACTTGACACCCTGCCCTCTCACTCAGAGGACCGGGCACTTGACACCATGCCCTCTCACTCAGAGGACCGGGCACTTGACACCATGTCCTCTGACTCACAGTACTTGGCACTTGACACCATGTCCTCTGACTCACAGTACCTGGCACTTGACCCCATGCCCTCACACTCACAGTAGATAACACTTGACACTATGCCCATTCACAGTGCCTAGCACTTGACAACATACCCCCTGATTCACAGTAGCTGGCACTTAACACTATATAATCTCACTCACAGTAGATTACACTTGTCACCATGCCCTCTCACTCACAGTACCTGGCACCTCACTCAATACCCCTTGACTCACAGTAGCTGGTAACATGCCTTTTTACTCAGAGTACCTGGCACTTGACACCAAACCCCTAGACTCACAGTAACAGGCACTTGGCATCATCACACCGTACCCTTTCACAATACGTACCCAACTTTTCACACTGTACTGTACCATCTCTCACCGTACTGAACCAACTCACAACGTACCCTTTCACAATACGTACCCAACTTCTCACACCGTACCATTTCACAATACGTACCCAACTTCTCATACCGTACTGTACCATCTCACACCGTACACAACATCACATCCTGATACATCACACCGTACCCTCACCGTACAACAGCAGGCACTATTGTGCTTGTGTATAACTATACCTGTACCAGTCTTAACCCTGGTGTGCTTGTGTATAACTATACCTGTACCAAATCTTAACCCTAATGTGCTTGTGTATAACTATTCCTGTACCAGTCTTAACCCTGGTGTGCTTGTGTATAACTATTCCTGTACCAGTCTAAACACTAATGTGCTTGTGTATAACTATTCTTGTACCAGTCTTAACACTGGTGTGCTTGTGTATAACTATTCCTGTACCAGTCTAAACACTAATTTGCTTGTGTATAACTATTCCTGTACCAAGTCTTAACACTAGTGTGCTTGTGTATAACTATTCCTGTACCAGTCTAAACACTAATTTGCTTGTGTATAACTATACCTGTACCAAGTTTTAACCCTAGTGTGCTTGTGTATAACTATACCTGTACCAAGTCTTAACACTGGTGTGCTTGTGTATAACTATTCCTGTACCAGTCTAAACACTAATGTGCTTGTGTATAACTATTCCTGTACCAAGTCTTAACACTAGTGTGCTTGTGTATAACTATTCCTGTACCAAGTCTTAACCCTGGTGTGCTTGTGTATAACTATTCCTGTACCAGTCTTAACACTGGTGTGCTTGTGTATAACTATACCTGTACCAGTCTTAACACTACTGTGCTTGTGTATAACTATACCTGTACCAAGTCTTAACACTAGTGTGCTTGTATATAACTATTCCTGTACCAAGTTTTAACACTGGTGTGCTTGTGTATAACTATATCTGTACCAGTCTTAACACTGGTGTGCTTGTGTATAACTATTCCTGTACCAGTCTTAACAATAGTGTGCTTGTGTATAACTATTCCTGTACCAGTCTTAACACTGGTGTGCTTGTGTATAACTATTCCTGTACCAGTCTTAACACTGGTGTGCTTGTGTATAACTATTCCTGTACCAAGTCTTAACCCTAATGTGCTTGTGTATAACTATTCCTGTACCAGTCTAAACACTAATGTGCTTGTGTATAACTATTCCTGTACCAAGTCTTAACAATAGTGTGCTTGTGTATAACTATTCCTGTACCAGTCTTAACACTGGTGTGCTTGTGTATAACTATTCCTGTACCAGTCTTAACACTGGTGTGCTTGTGTATAACTATTCCTGTACCAGTCTTAACCCTGGTGTGCTTGTGTATAACTATTCCTGTACCAGTCTTAACACTAGTGTGCTTGTGTATAACTATTCCTGTACCAGTCTAAACACTAATGTGCTTGTGTATAACTATTCCTGTACCAGTCTTAACACTGGTGTGCTTGTGTATAACTATTCCTGTACCAAGTCTTAACACTGGTGTGCTTGTGTATAACTATTCCTGTACCAGTCTTAACACTGGTGTGCTTGTGTATAACTATACCTGTACCAAGTCTTAACACTAGTGTGCTTGTGTATAACTATATCTGTACCAGTCTTAACACTGGTGTGCTTGTGTATAACTATTCCTGTACCAAGTCTTAACACTGGTGTGCTTGTGTATAACTATACCTGTACCAGTCTTAACACTGGTGTGCTTGTGTATAACTATACCTGTACCAAGTCTTAACACTAGTGTGCTTGTGTATAACTATATCTGTACCAGTCTTAACACTGGTGTGCTTGTGTATAACTATATCTGTACCAGTCTTAACACTGGTGTGCTTGTGTATAACTATACCTGTACCAAGTCTTAACACTAGTGTGCTTGTGTATAACTATACCTGTACCAGTCTTAACCCTGGTGTGCTTGTGTATAACTATTCCTGTACCAAGTCTTAACACTAGTGTGCTTGTGTATAACTATTCCTGTACCAAGTCTTAACACTGGTGTGCTTGTGTATAACTATTCCTGTACCAGTCTTAACAATAGTGTGCTTGTGTATAACTATTCCTGTACCAGTCTTAACACTAGTGTGCTTGTGTATAACTATTCCTGTACCAGTCTTAACACTTGGAAGGTTATTTATTAGTATGTATGGACTTCTACTTAGCACTAGAGTGCTTTTAATTTGATTTAATAAATGGTTTACTTAAAATAATTTTTCACTGTTGCTTGAATATCATGATTAGCATATTTATAACTTAAATGATATTTTGTGTTTGTATGTCTTGATATTAGCATGATTAGGTTGTTCCCTTGTGATTACTAAGATGCAACTTAACTTGTACTTGTGAGTAACTATTCTGTTTCAACATTGCCGTGAATGAATTCCCATGATCCTGTAACATAATATGTACTGTTCTCAGTATTGTAAGTTGGTTAAAAGAAAGAGCTGTATGTCTGTCCTTATTTGAAAAGTCATTACTTGTTGACGAGTAATATAAATATTGTCATCTTAGCTCTCTAGTTGTTGAGCTGTGTGGTCATGGTTAGTTGGCCTCAGCTAGCCATGGTTATTAAGCTGTGTGTACATGGTTAGCTTGCCTCAGCTAACCATGGTTGTTGAGCTGTGTGTTTATGGTTAGCTGGCCTCAGCTAACGATGGTTGTTGAGCTGTGTGTTTATGGTTAGTTGGCCTCAGCTAGTCCTGGTTGATCAGTTGAGTGTTCATGGTCAACCCATCCTCCTGTTTAGATAGTAGTGGGTGTAACTATGTGCGCAATAGTACAAATATTGACGTACTAAGCAATTGGACAGTAGAATTTGGTACTATTCACTCTATATATTCCGAAAAAAATGACGCTGAAAAACAAACTTAAATATTCCAAGGCCTAGTATAGAACACATATGTACTATATTATGCCTCAGGTAGCGTGTATTAGGCCTGTGGAGGTTAGGTTAGGGTAGCTTAGCTTGTCTTTGCAACATAAATACAAAACCTATTCCGGTTTGGCTAAATTAGTAGAAATTTCTACTTTATAATTGCGTTGTTCGTTTGTATATGTACTATGGTCCTAATGCACTGTGGAGAAATGCCCGACAGACCATTGGAACATTATCTAACACAGTGCACAGTTACACACACAACAGACTACTGGAACATTATCTAACACAGTGCACAGTTACACACACAACAGACCACGTGAACATTATCTAACACAGTGCATAGTTACACACACAACAGACCACGGGAACATTATCTAACACAGTGCATAGTTACACACACAACAGACCACTGGAACATTATCTAACACAGTGCACAGTTACACACACACAGACCACTGGAACATTATCTAACACAGTGCACAGTTACACACACAACAGACTACTGGAACATTATCTAACACAGTGCACAGTTACACACACAACAGACCACGTGAACATTATCTAACACAGTGCATAGTTACACACACAACAGACCACGGGAACATTATCTAACACAGTGCATAGTTACACACACAACAGACCACTGGAACATTATCTAACACAGTGCACAGTTACACACACACAGACCACTGGAACATTATCTAACACAGTGCACAGTTACACACACACAGACCACTGGAACATTATCTAACACAGTGCACAGTTACACACACACAGACCACTGGAACATTATCTAACACAGTGCACAGTTACACACACACAGACCACTGGAACATTATCTAACACAGTGCACAGTTACACACACACAGACCACTGGAACATTATCTAACACAGTGCACAGTTACACACACAACAGACCACTGGAACATTATCTAACACAGTGCACAGTTACACACACAACAGACCACTGGAACATTATCTAACACAGTGCACAGTTACAAACACATTAAGATTTCAACTTAGATTCAACAGAGCAGAAGAAGTTGTTAAACAAATATGGCAAAATCTTTCTGAAGCGACCATACGAGTCATAAATACTCATACTTCGCCCAAGTAACACAGAAACAAGCAACATTTAGTGGGCCAGCCAAAGGCTTAGGGCCCGCGAAGGAATATTCTTGCAAAAAAAAAATATATGGTCCTAATCGTTATTATAAGTACTACCAAAACAAGAGGATAGGCTGTCATGGTCAGTTGGTATCAGCTAGCCCTGGTTGATCTGTTGTGTGTTCATGGCCAGTTAGCATCAGATATCTGCAGTTAATGAGTTGTGTTGCCCATGGCCACTTGACATCAGTTATCTCTTTAATCTGCTGGTGATTATAGAGCTGAGGACGATATGTGTTTATCACTAATATTTAACAATGTGTTTATCACTGATATTTAACAATGTGTTTAACATGTTATTCAATATACTTTTGTTTTTATTTTTCACAGGATCTGATTTCTATATATTATTTATATGGGTCAAAAAGATTAGTAATATCAGCCAATATATTTTGGTCAATATGTTTCCCGACACAATTTAAAATTTTAATATTGATCATGTTTTAATTAACTTATTATAATGACACATATAATTCAAGAAATGCCCTAATATAGTTCCTGTTGCATTTATGAAATTGCACATGCCTGCATTTTGAAATATGTTTTCTATTGTCAGAGTTTATTTTTCTGCTCTGAATCTAAATTACATCGCTGCACTGAACTAAAATATTGCAATGGTTTCGCTCAATCAGCTTAGATTTTTCACCTATTCCAGTATCTGATAAAACCTTGTCTTTAGGTTAAAATTCTCAACAGCAATATACATTAATGTGTAAGAAAAGTTGTCTTCAATGATTTTGGTTTGTGTTTTGTAGTGGTAAGGTCAGCGGGCTAACATGTTAGTGTTCCGTCGTCTCTGATACCTTCCTTACATAGTAGGAATATCTTGGTGGAACCTGGCCTCTTGTTCCTCACTAGTCAACAACAGTTCCCAGGGAAATAATATCAGATGCGATCTGAAAAAATACAATTTTACTGACATCAATGCTCACAGACTTGATATTCTTTATCAGTTCTTCAACATCCATGTTCCAGACTTAATACTCTTTATCAGATCTTCAACATCCATGTTCCAGACTTAATACTTTTTATCAGTTCTTCAACATCCATGTTCCAGACTTAATACTCTTTATCAGTTCTTCAACAACCATGTTCCAGACTTAGTACTCTTTATCAGTTCTTCAACATCCATGTTCCAGACTTAACACTCTTTATCAGTTCTTCAACAACCATGTTCCAGACTTAATACTCTTTATCAGTTCTTCAACAAAGTGCACGAATTCTGAAATTCGGCGGTTCCAGGAAATTTATTCACTTCTGATATGAAGGCTTGCCTTGCATTCCTCTCCGTCTCACTCATTACTCTTTCCTACTGGTCGTCCTTTCTCAGAACCATCATAAATTCCTGCATACAATTTAGCATCACTTTAACATGAACATTTATGTTCTATGAAAACAGAAGCTAGACTTTCTTATTCATGATCTTGATTCTTTTTCATCAATTCACGTTTCACATAAAGAGGTGGCAGCAAAATTTGAGGACAGACTAGAGGTTGAGCAGCCACATTATGTGAGGCAGGTTGAATGGCTTCTGGAGATGGCCTCCACTACACTCATAGTGTTTGTCACCTGCTCCACTCTCCCTCAAAGACAACCCGGGTATTTGGACTAGCCTCCCTGCATTCATATTATTACAGACATAAACAAAACTGAAGAGGTAGGCTTTTATCTGAATAAAATTAGATTACGAGAAAACTTGAGCTGATCATAGGTAACCAAATACAGATTTGAATTCAACCCCTTGAAAATTTACAGAATCTGTCTACAAAAACTTGACAGTAATTATGACGCAGGCTTGTACATTATCAATCATTTATATGTATTATTTAAAGAGTATTAGCAACATAACATCCTGTTCTCAGTTTAGGCAAGAGATGTTGTCGATCCTCTCGTAGGGTAGTTAGATTAATTGAACAAAGTTATATTATTCAATAAACCATGATTAATCTGGATCATCAACAACCATCAAGTGATAAGAAGGTTTACCTTAGGTTTTTAATATGTTAAATATTAATTTCACCAAAGAAATATTTAGGCAAAACTGTCTGTAATGTGAAACTTTCCATCATTGTATTACATGGTGGTGCTGGATACAACGGACCTATTATAGAATCTGGTAATATTTTGCTTGTTTGCTTATCACTTGACTGTTTGATTAGATTTGATGTAAACTTATATATAAGTAGAGTTATGAACATATATATCTTGCCAGATGGTGGCACTGTTACCAGTGGTGGAGTTATGTGTAACTCTCCAGATGGTGGCACTGTTACCAGTGGTGGAGTTATGTGTAACTCTCCAGATGGTCACACTGTTACCAGTGGTGGAGTTATGTGTAACTCTCCAGATGGTCACACTGTTACCAGTGGTGGAGTTAGGTGTAACTCTCCAGATGGTCACACTGTTACCAGTGGTGGAGTTAGGTGTAACTCTCCAGATGGTGACACTGTTACCAGTGGTGGAGTTGTGTGTAACTCTCCAGATTATGACAGTTACCAGTGGTGGAGTTATGTGTAACTCTCCAGATGGTCACACTGTTACCAGTCGTGGAGTTAGGTGTAACTCTCCAGATGGTGACACTGTTACCAGTGGTGGAGTTATGTGTAACTCTCCAGATGGTCACACTGTTACCAGTGGTGGAGTTATGTGTAACTCTCCAGATGGTCACACTGTTACCAGTGGTGGAGTTAGGTGTAACTCTCCAGATGGTCACACTGTTACCAGTGGTGGAGTTAGGTGTAACTCTCCAGATGGTGACACTGTTACCAGTGGTGGAGTTGTGTGTAACTCTCCAGATTATGACAGTTACCAGTGGTGGAGTTATGTGTAACTCTCCAGATGGTCACACTGTTACCAGTCGTGGAGTTAGGTGTAACTCTCCAGATGGTCACACTGTTACCAGTGGTGGAGTTATGTGTAACTCTCCAGATGGTCACACTGTTACCAGTCGTGGAGTTAGGTGTAACTCTCCAGATGGTGACACTGTTACCAGTGGTGGAGTTATGTGTAACTCTCCAGATGGTCACACTGTTACCAGTGGTGGAGTTAGGTGTAACTCTCCAGATGGTGACACTGTTACCAGTGGTGGAGTTATGTGTAACTCTCCAGATGGTCACACTGTTACCAGTGGTGGAGTTAGGTGTAACTCTCCAGATGGTGGCACTGTTACCAGTGGTGGAGTTAGGTGTAACTCTCCAGATGGTGACACTGTTACCAGTGGTGGAGTTAGGTGTAACTCTCCAGATGGTGGCACTGTTACCAGTGGTGGAGTTAGGTGTAACTCTCCAGATGGTGACACTGTTACCAGTGGTGGAGTTATGTGTAACTCTCCAGATGGTGACACTGTTACCAGTGGTGGAGTTATGTGTAACTCTCCAGATGGTGACACTGTTACCAGTGGTGGAGTTATGTGTAACTCTCCAGATGGTGACACTGTTACCAGTGGTGGAGTTATGTGTAACTCTCCAGATGGTGACACTGTTACCAGTGGTGGAGTTAGGTGTAACTCTATATATCATGTTGCTGTGTGAGTTTTTTCTTAAATTGTCACATTTATTACTTTAGACTTTAATGAACAAAATTCTTAAAAACTCTTGTTCACTCTTTTGTAAGCTGAACAGGAAATAAAATAATAAACAAACATTCTGTTCACCAATGGAATTTGAGGAATTTCCTTAACTAGTTATCACAGTTCTAACTAATTTGGGAAATTTGCTATATTTGCCTCACACATCTCCATTCATTATAAAAAATACAAAAAAAAATACAAAATTATGATTTATAATGTTATTTCTGATTTTGAGATGTTACTTTGGCACGGTTTTCATTATATATATATTTGTGAAATACATGTCAGAAATAATAAATAATTAATCCACATGTTTTTTAATGATCCCTTATTGAAACAAGAAAATAACACTGACCTAATTATTAATTGATAGAATAACTTGAAAGTTTAAAATTGCATGATGAATATATATATATATATATATATATATATATATATATATATATATATATATATATATATATATATATATATATATATATATATATATATATATAATATATATATATTATATATATATATTTATATATATATATAATATATTATATATATATATATATATATATATATATATATATATATATATATATATATATATATATATATATTTATATATATATATATATATATATATATATATATATATATATATAT
Source organism: Procambarus clarkii (assembly GCF_040958095.1). Lineage (NCBI taxonomy): Eukaryota > Metazoa > Arthropoda > Malacostraca > Decapoda > Cambaridae > Procambarus > Procambarus clarkii. The sequence goes on along the minus strand of NC_091206.1, from coordinate 35,188,043 downwards.
ATATATATATAATATATATATTATATATATATTTATATATATAATATATATTATATATATATATATATATATATATATATATATATATATATATATATATATATATATATATATATATATATATATATATATATATATATATATATATATACATGTGCACTAACTTGCCTAAACCAAAAGTTTCAAGTTAACACCTTTAGACACACACACCCACCAGGAGACTTGAACCCAAGTCAGCACAGATACTTCACAGCATATGCATTACAGGTAAGCACTGAAACCCACTACACCACACTCTGAGCCTTAAAAGTGTATTTATTCCCACAAATATCCACAAGTTCTGGGGTATTTAACACCAACTTGTGGTTTAGGCAAGTTAATGCATTAAGCATGGACACCGTGTTCTCCCATATAACAGGGCTTGATGAAAAAAACGTGAGTGACAATTCTGAAACTATTCCAATAACACTTAAACAATTCAAAAACACCGAAGCAATGTTGATTATAAATAAACACAAATGAAACTGGTACAATGCAAAATTTGTTGACTATATGCTAATAATAATTATAGTATTTGAACAATAAAAATAATCCAGAAAATTGTCTAATAGTTCTATAGCAGTGCTGATAATTCTGGAACAATACTAAAAATTTAAAACAAAAATAACTGTTTGGAAAAACTGAAATAATGGTAACATTGAAACAATGACAATAATTTTGAAAATATGCTAGTTATACTGAAACTGTGATAATCCTGAAGAAATTATAATATACTGATAAATTTTTAGTTATGTAGAAACAATACTAATAATTCTGGAACAATGCAAGTAATACTGAAACCATGAAACAGTTTCAGAAAAAATGGAAGGTAAAAAATAATGATAATTCTGAAATATTGTTAATATTTCTGAATTAGAGTAATGAAATAATGATAATAATACTGCATCAACGCTAATAATGCTTAAAAATGCTAATGATAATGAAAAAATAACTGATAACGTGGAACAAATGCTGAAAACAATGCTAATAATTCAGAAACCATGCTAATAGTTCTGCAACAGTGCAAATAATACTGAAACAATGCTAATAATACTGAAGGAATGATAATAATATTAAAACAATTAAAAAATGCTAAAATAAAATTAGAAAATTAGTTGGAGCTGTGATGAGGATTCCAACCTGCTCACTTGGAACTTCCAAGCCTACATCTAAACCACTTAACCAGAACATGCTGAAAAACAATTAAACCTGGGATTCAATTGAAACCTTTGGCGATCCTGAGGCTTCAACAGAAGCCTAGTGAGGATTTCACTTATTGCTCGCACTGAAAGAATGCTAATAATATTTAAGCAATTCTAATAATATTGAAGCAATGCTAGTCATGCTGATTCATTGCTAATAATACTGAATGAGATGAAATGGATTTTCACACTTGCAACGATTTCAACAGCCTGCAACACTGAGCAAGGGTTCAGTATCTGCAGGCCATGAATGCATGTGGTGCATCGTGGTGAGAACAACAGTCACGACTCCGATGTTGCGATATTTGAGAGTATTACACAAGGTGGTAATATCCACCACCAGAATATCGTCATCTCTCGTCACTAGGACGTAATCTAGTAAAAGTAAATCGTAATCGTAAAAGACGTTATAGGGCGTAAGTAACTAAGGGGTTCCCACCTAATGTTATGATACATAAGGTGTAGAGCTATGAAGCAGCACTACCCAGGTATGCCAAAGGGGACTTAAGTAGACTAACATATCTAGGCGTGTGGCAGAACTTAGAGAGGAGTTAAAAGGAAATCTTTCGTAATACTAACATAGGTTTCCTGACGAAGCTTAACACTATTACACTAGGAGGGTTTACGCGTTAAATGAGAGCATCACGCTAGCAATGCTAAACAATCAGCATAATCCAGGTGGGAATAACTCCAGGAGAGTTAGTATGCTTTAAGATCACCTGTCTCCACCACCGGTGAGGCACAGAATGAACTAACCTAAACACTCGTGATAACTCCAGTAATACCTGCTTATCACACTGACAGTTTCATGTGACGATGACTGGTGTACAGCTGCACACCAGTCATTGTCACTTTGTCAATCAGTATCACAACACTTTGTCAATCAGTATCACAACACTTTGTCAATCAGTATCACAACACTTTGTCAATCAGTATCACAACACTTTGTCAATCAGTATCACAACACTTTGTCAGATAATATTGCAAGAACTGAAACCCAGTAATGATCTCTGAAAGAAAACGTATGTAACAAAAGTACACAACAGCGAGTTTTATGGCACTGAAAGACAACACAGTGAAGTCATCACACACACGAAATCACTTGACTACACACTGATTATAAAAAATACTCTGGTCTACATGAAAACTTTGTACGAGTCACGCAGACTCCGGTCACATGTATATTACTGAATTATCTAAATGAATAATGAAACACTGAAAACTTCGGGGACTACGACCCTAAATGTGGGATTACTACAATCCCGACACTTATGACACTTGTGGCGACGTCATCACACAGGGTGTCGTCATAACAAAGCAACACTGCAGGCCTCACCTCCTCCACTCTACACCCGTAGCAGGTGCCTAAATAGTCCTGCTAAGCCTGCTGATCAATTCGTAAGAGTCGATTGCTAGGTGACAAGTACGAAATGAAAGATAACACTAACGTAATTGGCCGGCCACACTCACATCCCAGTAAATTATTTCACTCTTGGTTAACTGTGGTGTGACAGTCATGGGAATATCACTGATGCACCACCAGTCTAATGAATGGCGTCCTTGCCGAGGCGGCATTACCTTCCCTCACACTGGCCGCACGTGGCGTCCTGTCACCTTGGTGTTAGGTCAGGTACCAGTAGTCACCTTGGTGTTAGGTCAGGTACCAGTAGTCAGCCTGGTGTTAGGTCAGGTACCAGTAGTCAGCCTGGTGTTAGGTCAGGTACCAGTAGTCACCTTGGTGTTAGGTCAGGTACCAGTAGTCAGCCTGGTGTTAGGTCAGGTACCAGTAGTCACCTTGGTGTTAGGTCAGGTACCAGTAGTCAGCTGGGTGTTAGGTCAGGTACCAGTAGTCAGCTTGGTGTTAGGTCAGGTACCAGTAGTCACCTTGGTGTTAGGTCAGGTACCAGTAGTCAGCTGGGTGTTAGGTCAGGTACCAGTAGTCAGCCTGGTGTTAGGTCAGGTACCAGTAGTCAGCTGGGTGTTAGGTCAGGTACCAGTAGTCACCTTGGTGTTAGGTCAGGTACCAGTAGTCAGCCTGGTGTTAGGTCAGGTACCAGTAGTCAGCTGGGTGTTAGGTCAGGTACCAGTAGTCAGCCTGGTGTTAGGTCAGGTACCAGTAGTCAGCTGGGTGTTAGGTCAGGTACCAGTAGTCAATGTGGTGTTAGGTCCAGTACCAGTAGTCAATGTGGTGTTAGGTCCGGTACCAGTAGCCAGCCTGGTGTTAAGTACACACTCCATATATTGCTGAGAGAATGCTAACAATACATAAACAACGCTAATAATACTGAAACAATCCTTATTTTAATGAAACAATTATAATAATTCAATTATAATAATACTATTAGCAATGCTAATAGTATTTAAACAGTTCATATGGTATGGAAACAATGCTAATAATTCTCAAGTATGCTAATAATGCTGAAACAATGCCAGTAATTCTAAATCAATGTTTATAATACTGATTGATATATATAATAATAAGGAAACATTGCGAATAATTCTGGAATATTGTTAATCAATATGAAATAATGCTGAAAAAATGCAAATAATTTTGATACAATGATGAAAATACAGAATCAAAACATATAATTATGAAAGTGTTGGAAATAATACTGAAATTTGAAACAATTCATATTATTGAAACAATGCTAATAATCCTCAAACAATGCTGATAATTGTGAAATAATGCTGATAAGTCTGAAAGAGAACAAATAATTTTTAAACAGCTGCGAATAATTCTGAAACAATACTCATTATTCAGAAATAGATTTAATATTGCTGAAACACTGCTAATAATACAGAAACTATGATAATATTGTAACAATACTAATAATTGTGAAGCAATGCTAGTAGAGGGAGTCCTACCTGTAGACCCCAGCAAAATGAACTGTTAATTAGACGGTAAGTGTGTTAATAGTGGGATAGAGGTTATTGACACTACAATCGAGGATAAGTCAGCTGGTAGCACCCAGCATTTGGAGATGGGTTTGCCTGTTGCTCCCAGGAAAATGTACCGTCAAATGGCTCCAATATGTGGTGGAGGTGATCGGCGGCGGGTCCTCGTCCAAGGAGAACGACACCCTGAGGTGAGAACTTAGTTGCCGCAGTCGAAGTTATGTGAAAATAGTACTTAATAGGGGGTGCATTATAATTTTTAAAAAATAATAGTCTATTATAGGGGAGAAAGCAGAAATAATTGTCTATTATTGGTGTAAAGTCTTTCTTCCTATAAATATAGGAAGGCTTTTATGGTTGGTTAAACCAACAATTATAGGTTTATGTACCCCCAAGACTCTGCCTGTAGTGAGAAAATGACATGGTGGATATTATATAAATTCATTCTAGTATTTGTTCAGGTGTGGTCAATCTCTTCCGGCTCGACCGGTCGTGTCTCAGGGGAAAAAACACTTACGTCACCTGCCTTCCATACAAGGGTGAGTGACCACTCCTTCCTCTCTTTAATAGAGTTAAAGGGAACCACAATCATCCAAGAATACGGTTTAAAATATGGCCCATTTTGGGAATAAAAACATTTTTGTTATTAATTCATTTATTAGGTAAAGGCTACAAAATAATATATAATGATAATAAAAGAAGTTATACCCTTTCCACTCCTCTTCCTCCTCCTCCTCCTCTGAGAAGAATTCTAAGCCTTTTACACTCACCATATCAGTTGCTGGAGTCTCCACCATGATGAACAGATGTCCTTCATTGTCCTCTACCCTAGTTTTTTTAGCGGCAGCTGACTCCTCTTCTTCCTCATTGGCTAATGGTGGAGGTGGAGGCTGCTTATCTGCGGGGGGAGGGGGGGTAGGGCCCTTGCCAGAGAGGAGGGTGGAATGTATAATCTGTAAGTGTGATTTAAAATGTATGATGATTAAATAAAAATTATATTTATTATATCTGTTATTTGAATAAGTATACTAATTCACAAAATACAAATACTACTTATCTCAACCCCTGAAACCACAGACTTTTGACCTCTACAACAAGTGTCATCAATTAGACTACGAAACAGCAGTTCGTTCACGATAGAACTCCCTCGTAGAATTATAACTCGACAAATGTGGACTTGACTGTTCTAAAGAAAAGAATGAAATCAACAAATAAAAAACTATTTTTATAAATAATATATGTCAAGAACTACAATCAATACTCACCCGATCCTTCAAGGACATCAATCTATGATATTGTTTTTTAGTGGTTTCTTCCATTTTGTAGGTAACGTAGGGCAGTAATGGAGAGAGTTGGCACTTGTCTGGGGTTTTATAGGGTAATCACCCTTCCCCTACCCCTCCTGACTCACTTTTTAGTCAATTTTTCAGGTTAAGTAACAAAAATATTCCCTACACCATCGATACGAACCAAAAGTCAGACCTCTAAGAATTCTCTTCATACAAAGCTGTTTAATAAGGAAATATCGTCGTTCATAGGCATGGACCCGTTTATCATTTAATTTTAAACTTACTTTATAATATAAATTAAGTAAATAATACAAGGTAGAAGGTAAGCCCAGGTGGCTTATTCTGTGAACAAACATGATGCAATATAGCCCGCAGATGAGACTAAAATCACTCTGGAGTCTGTAACTCATGCTATACACTTCTGATATATTGTTATTTTTAATAAACTCCACGAAATAATGACCATATGTATCCGGGGTCATGGCATAAGTGTTAAAAAAAACATTCGATGTTTAACTACATCAATATATATACACACACAGTGACCCATAGACTCCCTACTGTGAGTTGGTAGAATATTATTTGTAAAGATTATAGGCCTCATTGTTAAAATATTGAAATGTACAATCTCTTCCGCATTAGAACACCCTAGGTAATGCACCTGAGCAAATAGTTTGTTTTAAGTTTATATTATTATCACGACAATTCATTATGTTTTAGCTTGCACATCACATAGGACATTTCTCTGTCTGTAAATGGATAAAACCCCAGTTTTGTCAGCAAACAGTAAAACCAACCTATTATATATAACGCCAGAGTCAAATTCAAGCTTCATACATAAGTTGACAGATATCTCCACGGGAAGGGAGCCTTTTGTTTGAATGGTAGATAAGTCTGAGGCAAATATCGACCTTTCCTTATTAAGGGTATCATAAGCAAGTATTGAGTCACGCTCTAAGCCTAATGATTTCAAAGTTTGTAATAAAGATGCGAATAATGATTGTCGACGTCATCTAAAATTCGATAAATTGCGTTATTATTCAAATAAATGGCAATACTTCTCATCTTTGCATTTTCAAAATATAACCCATTCCCCTGATGAAGACCTACATAATATGTCATTGGTACAATTAACATTAAAACACATTCAAATTTTCATTATTGGACCTTTATCAAATTAATTACCTTGATGCCACCCTCAGAAATGTCTACCCTGGGGAAAATTGTTGCTTTTTGCACCGACTGGAATGACGACAATGGAATAATCACTAATGAATTCACTAATTCATATTTTACTGGCGCCAGTGCCAAGAATAAAAAATTATTTCTAATTTGAAACGTCGTGGTTTGCCAATGTGTTTTCCCCTAGCGTTGTATATAACAACGCTCGATCAATATGGTTTAGACAATATAGATGTGCGTTTAAGGTTGGAACTCCTCGCTCATGCTTGGGTGCTAAATACAGGAGTGACTGATGGTACGAAATATCGAATACATGTGGCTTATGCTAAATTATGGGTTACGCTGGTTGTAACCTACCCCAGCACTTATTCGGCCCTAAACAGTTCACTACTAGCTTCCCCCGACCCTGTAAGCTATACCTTTACAAGGAGGTATATATATATATATATATATATATATATATATATATATATATATATATATATATATATATATATATATATATATATATATATATATATGTCGTACCTAGTAGCCAGAACGCACTTCTCAGCCTACTATGCAAGGCCCGATTTGCCTAATAAGCCAAGTTTTCCTGAATTAATATATTTTTTCTAATTTTTTTCTTATGAAATGATAAAGCTACCCATTTCATTATGTATGAGGTCAATTTTTTTTTATTGGAGTTAAAATTAACGTAGATATATGACCGAACCTAACCAACCCTACCTAACCTAACCTAACCTATCTTTATAGGTTAGGTTTGGTTAGGTAGCCGAAAAAGTTAGGTTAGGTTAGGTTAGGTAGGTTAGGTAGTCGAAAAACAATTAATTCATGAAAACTTGGCTTATTAGGCAAATCGGGCCTTGCATAGTAGGCTGAGAAGTGCGTTCTGGCTACTAGGTACGACATATATATATATATATATATATATATATATATGTCGTACCTAGTAGCCAGAACTCACTTCTCAGCCTACTATTCAAGGCCCGATTTGCCTAATAAGCCAAGTTTTCCTGAATTAATATATTTACTATAATTTTTTTCTTATGAAATGATAAAGCAACCCTTTTCTCTATGTATGAGGTCAATTTTTTTTTTATTGGAGTTAAAATTAACGTAGATATATGACCGAACCTAACCAACCCTACCTAACCTAACCTAACCTATATTTATAGGTAAGGTTAGGTTAGGTAGCCAAAAAAAGCTAGGTTAGGTTAGGTTAGGTAGGTTAGGTAGACGAAAAAACATTAATTCATGAAAACTTGGCTTATTAGGCAAATCGGGCCTTGAATAGTAGGCTGAGAAGTGCGTTCTGGCTATTAGGTACGACATATATATATATATATATATATATATATATATATATATATATATATATATATATATATATATATATATATATATATATATATATATATATATATATATATATATATGTCGTACCTAGTAGCCAGAACGCACTTCTCTGCCTACTATGCAAGGCCCGATTTGCCTAATAAGCCAAGTTTTCATGAATTAATTGTTTTTCGACAACCTAACCTACCTAACCTAACCTAACCTAACTTTTTCGGCTACCTAACCTAACCTAACCTATAAAGATAGGTTAGGTTAGGTTAGGTAGGGTTGGTTAGGTTCGGTCATATATCTACGTTAATTTTAACTCCAATCAAAAAAATTGACCTCATACATAATGAAATGGGTAGCTTTATTATTTCATAAGAAAAAAATTAGAGAAAATATATTAATTCAGGAAAACTTGGCTTATTAGGCAAATCAGGCCTTGCATAGTAGGCCGAGAAGTGCGTTCTGGCTATTAGGTACGACATATATATATATATATATATATATATATATATATATATATATATATATATATATATATATATATATATATATATATATATATGTCGTACCTAGTAGCCAGAACTCACTTTTTGGCCTACTATTGAAGGCCCGATTTGCCTAATAAGCCAAGTTTTCCTGAATTAATATATTTTTTCTAATTTTTTTCTTATGAAATGATAAAGCTACCCATTTCATTATGTATGAGGTCAATTTTTTTTTATTGGAGTTAAAATTAACGTAGATATATGACCGAACCTAACCAACCCTACCTAACCTAACCTAACCTATCTTTATAGGTTAGGTTTGGTTAGGTAGCCGAAAAAGTTAGGTTAGGTTAGGTTAGGTAGGTTAGGTAGTCGAAAAACAATTAATTCATGAAAACTTGGCTTATTAGGCAAATCGGGCCTTGAATAGTAGGCTGAGAAGTGCGTTCTGGCTACTAGGTACGACATATATATATATGTCGTACCTAGTAGCCAGAACTCACTTCTCAGCCTACTATTCAAGGCCCGATTTGCCTAATAAGCCAAGTTTTCCTGAATTAATATATTTACTATAATTTTTTTCTTATGAAATGATAAAGCAACCCTTTTCTCTATGTATGAGGTCAATTTTTTTTTTATTGGAGTTAAAATTAACGAAGATATATGACCGAACCTAACCAACCCTACCTAACCTAACCTAACCTATATTTATAGGTAAGGTTAGGTTAGGTAGCCAAAAAAAGCTAGGTTAGGTTAGGTTAGGTAGGTTAGGTAGACAAAAAAACACTAATTCATGAAAACTTGGCTTATTAGGCAAATCGGGCCTTGAATAGTAGGCTGAGAAGTGCGTTCTGGCTATTAGGTACGACATATATATATATATATATATATATATATATATATATATATATATATATATATATATATATATATATATATATATATATATATATATATATATATATATATATATATATATATATATATATATGCTTAAAGAGGTTCCTGTTTTTGTTATTACTGTTATTACTGTTTTTGGATGTACTAATAACAAAAACAGGAACCTCTTTAAGCACCAACGTATATACCAAGCCCACCAACATAGGATTATGCCTGAACGGTAGAAGTGAGTGCCCCCAAAGATACAAAGCCAGTGTTCTCAATGCTTATATTCGTCGAGCGCTTACCCACTGCTCTGAATGGAGCAACGTGAGTAGAGAGTTTGAAAGAGTAACTCAGGTATTGGTGAACAACGGATATAGCAACGCGGAAATAAACGCTGCTATAAGAAGACACTTGGACCGTTGGTATAATTCAGAACCTAGAACAGAAACCACAATACCTCCAATAAAATTATATTACAAATCAACCATGCACAGTGAACATATAAAAGAGGAAAGAATAATGAAAGAAATAATCCGTAAAGGAGTAAAAAGCACTACTCCTAACCAAAACATAAACCTGATAATATTCTACAAAACCAAGAAGACTTCCGAACTCCTTATCAAAAACAGCCCGAAGCCGACGGAGAACCCTCTACAGCAGTCAAGCGTTGTATACATGTACACTTGCCCCCACGAAGGATGTAACCTTCAATGTAAGTACATAGGTATGACGTCGACCAAGCTGACGAGGCGTTTGACATGCCATCTTCAATCTGGTGCCCCTAGGAATCACATGAGACAAGCCCATGACATTACTCTAACAAGAGAAATGTTGAACAAGAATACTTGCATAATAGACAAAACCCAAGATTCAAGAAGATTACAAATTCTTGAGGCAATTCACATAAGAATAGAGCGACCTACCATGAACACCCAAATCACGGAACTTTTTACTCTACCCACCATGAGAGTAAGGACAAGACAAGAACATATCGATGCCAACACAGAAGACAATGTCCAACATAACAGGCCAATTACACTGGATTAATCTTTGTGTTTAGATAGGAGATGCCTCGTATGGGCCAATAAGCCTTCTGCAGCCCCTATGTTTATCCCTTATGTATCCCCCCATGTTTTCACCTTCATTGTATTATCACCTGACCTAATGCGGGTATAAAATCAACTAGTATTGTAAGATCTGTTCACTTGAGAATGAACCATTGAGGTTCGAAACGTCGTGCAAATTATACAAATAAGTGTAATACACTCTATAGTAAATCACTTCTTTTCTTCACCTTAAAAGTACGAAAATGAGTTTTGGAGAACTCCTATTTCAATTAAGCCCTGATGCTAAGAAAATAGTTAGAGGGATAGAAGCCCTAAACCAGAAAATAATAAATACAGAATATGCGGTCATATTCAATGAAACATTTTTGAAAGAAAACATGCTGCCAGTATACACCAATATATATATATATATATATATATATATATATATATATATATATATATATATATATATATATATATATATATATATATATATGTATATATATATATATATATATATATATATATATATATACATACATATATATATATATATATATATATATATATATATATATATATATATATATATATATATATATATATATATATATATATATACATATGTCGTACCTAGTAGCCAGAACGCATTCTCAGCCTAATATGCAAGGCCCAATTTGCCTAATAAGCCAAGTTTTCATTAATTAATTGTTTTTCGACAACCTAACCTTCCTAACCTAACCTAACCTAACTTTTTCGGCTACCTAATCTAACCTAACCTATAAAGATAGGTTATGTTAGGTTAGGTAGGGTTGGTTAGGTTCGGTCATATATCTACGTTAATTTTAACTCCAATAAAAAAAATTGACCTCATACATAATGAAATGGGTAGCTTTATCATTTCATAAGAAAAAAATTAGAGAAAATTTATTAATTCAGGAAAACTTGGCTTATTATGCAAATCGGGCCTTGCATAGTAGGCCGAGAAGTGCGTTCTGGCTACTAGGTACGACATATATATATATATATATATATATATATATATATATATATATATATATATATATATATATATATATATATATATATATATATATATATATATATATATATATATATATATATATATATATATATATATATATATATATATATATATATATATATATATATATATATATATATATATATATATATATATATATATATATATATATATATATATATATATATATATATATATATATATATATATATATATATATATATATATATATATATATATATATACCTCCTTGTAAAGGTATAGCTTACAGGGTCGGGGGAAGCTAGTAGTGAACTGTTTAGGGCCGAATAAGTGCTGGGGTAGGTAACAACCAGCGTAACCCATAATTTAGCATAAGCCACATGTATTAGATATTTCGTACCATCAGTCACTCCTGTATTTAGCACCCAAGCATGAGCGAGGAGTTCCAACCTTAAACGCACATCTATATTGTCTAAACCATATTGATCGAGCGTTGTTATATACAACGCTAGGGGAAAACACATTGGCAAACCACGACGTTTCAAATTAGAAATAATTTTTTATTCTTGGTACTGGCGCCAGTAAAATATGAATTAGTGAATTCATTAGTGATTATTCCATTGTCGTCATTCCAGTCGGTGCAGAAAGCAACAATTTTCCCCAGGGTAGACATTTCTGAGGGTGGAATCAAGGTAATTAATTTGATAATGGACCAATAATGAAAATTTGAATGTGTTTTAACCACCTGTTCCTCTAAGAAAACCTGCACCCCTTTAAACATTGTATTTGATAAACCGTTTACAAATTCCACATAATTGTCTTCCTCCAATTTTGTTGTGTCATCATCTTTGGTTAAAGATCATTTAAAGTCTATTACAATATTGGTCAACTCTAGAAAAGCACCCTGGATACCAAGTATGTGAGAGATTATGCCTATTGGGGATGGCATTAATACAAGTAACCTCAGTCAAGAAAGGACTGCACTCACAGCACTAAGTGCTCTGCATGCAGCTTATTACTTTAATAACTGAAATAGGTGGCGTAGAGCCGCTGCCAGAGTCCAAATCCTTGGCACTCTGTAACCACTGGGTCGTGGAGCTCCTTGAACTGCTAATGGCAGCAGTATGGGTAGCTCTAAAACATCTCACACAAAATTTATATTGATACGACATATATATATATATATACATATATATATATATGTCGTATCATATATATATATATATATATATATATATATATGATATATATATATATATATATATATAGGTACGACATATATATATATATATATATATATATATATATATATATATATATATATATATATATATATATATATATATATATATATATATATATATATATATATATATATATATATATATATATATATACCTCCTTGTAAAGGTATAGCTTACAGGGTCGGGGGAAGCTAGTAGTGAACTGTTTAGGGCCGAATAAGTGCTGGGGTAGGTAACAACCAGCGTAACCCATAATTTAGCATAAGCCACATGTATTAGATATTTCGTACCATCAGTCACTCCTGTATTTAGCACCCAAGCATGAGCGAGGAGTTCCAACCTTAAACGCACATCTATATTGTCTAAACCATATTGATCGAGCGTTGTTATATACAACGCTAGGGGAAAACACATTGGCAAACCACGACGTTTCAAATTAGAAATAATTTTTTATTCTTGGTACTGGCGCCAGTAAAATATGAATTAGTGAATTCATTAGTGATTATTCCATTGTCGTCATTCCAGTCGGTGCAGAAAGCAACAATTTTCCCCAGGGTAGACATTTCTGAGGGTGGAATCAAGGTAATTAATTTGATAATGGACCAATAATGAAAATTTGAATGTGTTTTAACCACCTGTTCCTCTAAGAAAACCTGCACCCCTTTAAACATTGTATTTGATAAACCGTTTACAAATTCCACATAATTGTCTTCCTCCAATTTTGTTGTGTCATCATCTTTGGTTAAAGATCATTTAAAGTCTATTACAATATTGGTCAACTCTAGAAAAGCACCCTAGATACCAAGTATGTGAGAGATTATGCCTATTGGGGATGGCATTAATACAAGTAACCTCAGTCAAGAAAGGACTGCACTCACAGCACTAAGTGCTCTGCATGCAGCTTATTACTTTAATAACTGAAATAGGTGGCGTAGAGCCGCTGCCAGAGTCCAAATCCTTGGCACTCTGTAACCACTGGGTCGTGGAGCTCCTTGAACTGCTAATGGCAGCAGTATGGGTAGCTCTAAAACATCTCACACAAAATTTATATTGATACGACATATATATATATATATATACATATATATATATATGTCGTATCATATATATATATATATATATATGATATATATATATATATATATATATATATATAGGTACGACATATATATATATATATATATATATATATATATATATATATATATATATATATATATATATATATATATATATATATATATATATATATATATATATATATATACCTCCTTGTAAAGGTATAGCTTACAGGGTCGGGGGAAGCTAGTAGTGAACTGTTTAGGGCCGAATAAGTGCTGGGGTAGGTAACAACCAGCGTAACCCATAATTTAGCATAAGCCACATGTATTAGATATTTCGTACCATCAGTCACTCCTGTATTTAGCACCCAAGCATGAGCGAGGAGTTCCAACCTTAAACGCACATCTATATTGTCTAAACCATATTGATCGAGCGTTGTTATATACAACGCTAGGGGAAAACACATTGGCAAACCACGACGTTTCAAATTAGAAATAATTTTTTATTCTTGGTACTGGCGCCAGTAAAATATGAATTAGTGAATTCATTAGTGATTATTCCATTGTCGTCATTCCAGTCGGTGCAGAAAGCAACAATTTTCCCCAGGGTAGACATTTCTGAGGGTGGAATCAAGGTAATTAATTTGATAATGGACCAATAATGAAAATTTGAATGTGTTTTAACCACCTGTTCCTCTAAGAAAACCTGCACCCCTTTAAACATTGTATTTGATAAACCGTTTACAAATTCCACATAATTGTCTTCCTCCAATTTTGTTGTGTCATCATCTTTGGTTAAAGATCATTTAAAGTCTATTACAATATTGGTCAACTCTAGAAAAGCACCCTGGATACCAAGTATGTGAGAGATTATGCCTATTGGGGATGGCATTAATACAAGTAACCTCAGTCAAGAAAGGACTGCACTCACAGCACTAAGTGCTCTGCATGCAGCTTATTACTTTAATAACTGAAATAGGTGGCGTAGAGCCGCTGCCAGAGTCCAAATCCTTGGCACTCTGTAACCACTGGGTCGTGGAGCTCCTTGAACTGCTAATGGCAGCAGTATGGGTAGCTCTAAAACATCTCACACAAAATTTATATTGATGTGTGTGTGGCTATGAAATTGGTTCGAGTTCAGACGTATACAGAGCAGCATATAAACAACTTCAGGTGTAAGGCAGGGGTCTAATATTGGGGACAAGGTTATTGGAAGGTGTTGACAAAAAGACACTTTTCATTTGGTAACAATAACATGTATTCACGAAACTTAAAAATAACAATACAAGGCAACAATAGTTTAAAGTTATTTTGACCAAACCACTCACTAGAAAGTGAAGGGATGACGACATTTCGATCAGTCCTGGACCATTCTCACAATCGACTTGAGAATGATCCAGGACGGACCGAAACGTTTTCGTCCCTTCACACTCTAGTGTGTAGTTTGGTCAACATATTTCAGCCACGTTATTGTGACTCCTCGTCTGCAGTTTAAATTTATGTTAAAGTCCGTACTGGCATGCTCCAACATTATATAATCAACAAGTATTGTCGAACTACCAGTTCAGACCGCTCGCGTCTCCTCATCATGAACTAACTGAAACAGTGGGTGACCACTCACACGCAAGTAGCAATTCTTAACGACTGCAGCGAAACAGTATAATAACAAAAACAAAGACAGACCTGTCACAGAGACTGTCTTCTGTGCAACAAGTTAATTACGTTAATGCTCGTCTCTCCGGATGACAGTCAAGCCAATCAATTATGTTACAGTATCATGGCAAACACAAGACTAGGTCTGGTCTGAACTGGTTCTCAATAATGGACCCGTTCAGATTATGTAGGATCAGCCTACTTGCTGATCGGAAGCCTAATGGCGTCGTCAAAAATCATGTGAATTAGGTTAAGATGCTGCCAATATGTCCTTTAGTCACAATTTCACTTGCCAAATGTTTGCATTGTTGAAAGACAACAACAAATGTGACAGATATGACAATAAGAAAGGTGATTAATATCATTAATTGAAACTTATCCGTTCCAGGTGGCTTGTCATGCGTTATAAGTAGTTAACATTAAATAAACATAATTGGCTAAATATGAAATATTATATATATGTTAACCAGAACTGGAGCACTTCCCAGTGGTTAGTATAGTCGTGCTGATTATTAGAGACCTGCGTCGCTGGTCAAACCTGCCAAACAAACCAGTCTCCGAAAGTTCTTTGCCGATTGCTTTGAAATTTTCACACAACATTCCATTCGCATCTGAACGAGTTTTTATATACATACTATAGAGATGTCACGTCTTTGACCGGAAAAAACATGCGTTTTTTTAAACTTTGTTTTTCATGTAAGGAAAATCTTCCAAACCTTTTTACAGATTGCTTAGAAATTTTAACACAACGTTGCAATCGAAAAGGTGCATGTTTTTATATACGTACTATATACATGCTTCACCTGTGACAGGAAAAAACATGCTTTTTGGAAAAACAGCACCATATGTTGGACGTAAGAGCAATATATGCTGTAATCTCCGAAAGTTCTTCAATGATTCCTTTGACATTTTGACACAACTTTCCATTCAGATACGCACATGTTTTTATATACCAACCATATAGATGCTCCACCTCTGACAGGTAACAACATTTTTTTTTTAAACAGTGCCATCTGTTGCAGGTATTTGCTACACATGCTATTCTAAATATGTTACGATTCCATTTCAGTGTTTCCGATTGCATTGATAAGTTGAATTTTCTTAGTTTTATATTTATTTATTTTCATTTTGTTTTAATTATTTTGTGTAACATTGCGTTGGAATTGAGCTGAGTTGTTTATCACATCGCTCATTTCGAACGTATAAGTATAGATGTCACACCTGTGACAGGTAAAAACATGCATTTATTAAGAAATAGCACCATCTGTTGCACATAAGAGCAACACATGATATACTAAATATGTTACAATTCCATTTCAATGTTTCCGAATGCATTGACAACTTGAATTTTCATAGATTTTTATTTATTTTATTTTTTATTTAATTATTTTGTGTGACATTGCATTGGAATTGAGCTGTGTTGTTTACCATACCATTCATTTTGTGAGTATAACTATAGATGCCATACCTGTGACAGGTAAAAACACTTTTTTTTAAATAGCACCTCAGTTGCACGCGAGAGCAACATACACTATAATAAATATGTTATGATTCCATTTCAATGTTTACGATTTCATTAGTAAAATAAATTTTCAAAGATTTTTATTTATTTTCATTTTGATTTAATTATTTTGTGTGACATTGCATTGGAATTGAGCTGTTATTTACCATACCGTTCATATCATGAGTATAGTTTATTTTTTAAATAATAAATAAAATAAATATGTTTATTCAGTAAGGTACATACATACAAGTAATGTTACATTAATGGATCGATATATAGATAGAGCTAGTACATACAATGCCTAAAGCCACTATTGCGCAATGCGTTTCGGGCAGTAACTTGCCCTATTAACTAACTGGTCTTTTATTTTTTCATTGCTTTATATTTCGTTTTTTAACTGTTTTTCTTATATATAAGTTATGGGAACTTCAGATCATTTGATGTTCCCAATTTTCTGATGAGAGTATCAGATTATTTGTGAATGCATTGGACAAGGGAGTGGGGAATGATGGCGGAGGACGAGGGGACAGGAGTGGGGGAGGACGAGAGGACAGGGGGAAGGGGTAATGGCAGGGAGAACGAAGGGATAGGGGAGTGGAAGGTGGTTGGGAGGATGAGGAGACGGTGGAGTGGTGAATACTTAGGACGAGGGGACGTTGGAGATGGGGATGGTGGAAGGACTGGGAGACTGGGGACGGTTGCTGAGTCACGCAATGTGTGGCCGGGTACAGCTAGTAAATAAATAGAAACGTAAATGTTCGTTTGTTTAAAATAGCAAATCTCCATAAGTTTCTTTACCGATTGCTTTGAATTTTTGACACAACGTTCCATTCACATACGAGCGTGTTTTTATATACCAACTATATAGATGTGACATCTGTGGCAGGTAAAAAAAACATGTTTTTTTGACAAACTGGGTTTTTCACATGAGTTTTCATGTGGGGTGTGGAGTTTTCAGTTGCATATATGCTTGGGGACCATTCAAGCCTGTTCGCATTTGTGTGCTCATGTGGCCCCACAAAATGAGGTGATTCGTTGAAATATCAATGCCCAAGCTTACCACCAAGTGTCGTCGGGATGTTGGGGAAATAGCCTCGGCTACCAATGTTTTTTGTACTGTCACAGTTGATCGAGTGGTTAAAGAAATAGGTACACCATGTGCATAGTGCTTCTGGCTGTCTGGGTTCGAATCCTTCTGGGGTGTGAAGTTTTCTGTTGCATATATGCTTGGGGACTATTCAAGCTTGCTCACATTTGTGTTGCTCACGTGGCCCACAAAGTGATATGATTCAATGAAATATCGATGCCCAAGCTTACCGCCACGTACTGTCGGGTTGTTGGGGAAATAGCCTCGGCTACCATTGTCTTTCGTACAGTCGCGGTTGGTCGAGTGGTTAAAGAACAAGGTATGCCATGTGCATAGTGCTCCTGGCTGTCTGTCTGTCATCAACATCGACGAAAACGTCCGTTCTCGAATCGACCAACACCTCGACATCTTTAGAGATCAACATCGCCACAGCACCGAAACCAGGATCATCAAGAAACTGACAGCATTATTTGGAGGACCTATGGCGATTCCACGACCTAGAGATGGCTTCCTAAACCTTGCTGGAATCAACCTCACTGAGGACCAAATCACTCTCTTAAATCTGGGTATAAACTGTCATGTTATGTCCAGACCAAGTGAGATGGCCCAGAAAGTAGAGTTGGAGTTCCTTTTGGACGACATATTCGACCTCAAGACGCAAAATAAGGTTACCACTAAAGACACCTTGCAAGTGGGACTTATTGCAGAAGGAGAAAAGATTCGAGGTAACTACAGAAACACCATACTGTCCCCCGAGCTCAAGGCGGCAGCTAAGAGCCTTCGTGAGAATAAGGAGATAGTCGTCAGGAGAGGTGACAAGTCGCCAATATACATTATTCTTAAAAAAGACGAATATCTGGCAAAAATGAACCTCATACTCTCCTACTAAACTAAATTCCAAAGGGTAACGAAGGACACTACAGCCGAATTTAAAACGAAGGTAAACAGATTGATCGAAACTGTGAACGCCAAGAAATCCGGACTCCACCTGCCAAAGGTTATTGAGGAATACAAACTTGGTTATGCGTATGGAAATGTCAATACCCACAAGCCTGGAAACCCTCTTTGGCCAATTATCAGATAGATACCTACACTCACATACTAATTGGCTAAGCGACTCAACTGCTTGCTGACTCCTTATGTACCTTGTGGTTTCAGCCTGAAGTCTCCAAACGAATTCGTTGACTTACAGCGGGGAGCACGGGCCACGGGGATAACAGCCTCGTTGGATGTAGAGACGCTGTTTACCAACATATCTGTGGCTGAAACAATTGGGATGATAGTGGACAGAGTGTATCATCATCCGGCTTGTACTCCTGTTGACATACCAGAAAACATACTAAGAAAGCTACTCCAAGCCTGCATTAATGAAGCACCCGTCTTCAGTCCAGATGGGCACATGCATAAGCAAGTAGATGGGGTCGCCATGGGTTCTCCCCTAAGTGTCCTGTTTGCAAACTTCTACATGGGTACCATAGAGCAGAGGGTCTTAGTTGACATGGACTTGAAACCCGTCATATGCTGTCGGTATGTTGACAACATTTTTATGCAGGTGCCTGATGTCAGAAGTCTGCAGCAGCTGAAGGAGGCGTTCGAGCAAAATTCTGTGTTAAGTTTCACTTACGAGATTGAGAATGTTGGGAGGCTGGCCTTTCAAGATGTAACAGTCACGGAAAGGAACGGAGGCTTCCACACTGCAGTCTACACTAAGGAAACAAACATAGGAATGTGCCTCAATGCCAATAGTGACTGCCTAGTCGAGTACAAGAGAAATGTTGTCAACCCTTATGTCGACCGGGCTCTTAGCCACAGCTAAGGATGGAAGCAAGTCGATGAAGAACTCTGTAGGATAAGGCAGGTCCTAATCAACAATGGCTTCTCTAAGGGTTACGTTGAAGACGTCATAAAAAGAAATGTGAAACGCTATGCAACCTCTGAAGAGTCAACTAGCACAACACTTATACCCCCTATTAGACTGTTTTACAGGAACTTCTTTTTGACGGCTCATAAAACGGAGGAAAGGGACCAGAAAGATATTATTAATAGGAACGTCATTCCTACAGACAAAAATCAGAAAATACAATTGACAATTTACTGCAAAAACAAAAAACGGCCAACCTACTCATAAAAACTCTCCAGACACCAAACAGAACACCTTGAAGGAAACCAACATCGTCTATGCCTTCACATGTCCACTTGGGGACTGTAGGGTCCCAAAGAACTCAGTATATAGGCAAGACAACAACATCTCTTTCCAGGCGATTAACGATGCATAAGCAACAGGGCTCCATTAAGGAACATATAATCTCTTCCCACAGCCAGACCATCACCAGAGAAATCTTAACAAGCAGCACAAAAATCCTCGATAGATACAGCAATAGCAGGAGACTCAACATCAACGAGGCACTACACATCAAAAAGTCAACACCAGCAAATTAATGTATAACTATATTCAACCCACATCAAGACTCCACTTCAAGATACTTTCATTCTTATGTTTTCATACCCAATTTATACCAACCTCACCCAAAACATTTGTGTCATATCACCCCTCACCCAAAACGAATATAAGCATGATATATGTTATGTGTAAACCAGATTTTGAGAATGTAAGAAGCCCTTAAGAAATGCTTTTAGGCATCAGACCAAAAATATAAATGTAAAAAATGAATTTTGGAGAGTTAATCTTTCAATTACCCTCGACAGTAAAGAAAAACGTAGGAAATATTGAGAAAATTGGTGTTAAAATTATTAATCTCACCCTTTCGGTCATATTCAACAACTCTCACTAATCATAACTCACCGATCCCTTTCACAATCCGATTTCGCAATCTCAACACCATCTGGCTCGTATCTTGTAACTCTATCATCCCTACCCAGCCTCAAAACCTTACATTTGTCCGCATTAAACTGCATCTGCCAATCTTTTGACCATTTCAAAACATTATTTAGATCGTCTTGAAGAGATAGTGAGTCGTTTTCCATGTTTATTTTCCTCCCTGTTTTTGTATCAACGGCAAATTTGCAAATATTATTGCTCAAACCTGAATCTGAATCATTTATATATATTATAAACAACAGAGGTCCTAGGACAGAGCCTTGAGGCACTCCACTTACAACATTTTCCCAGTCTGACTTAACCTCATTAATACTAACTCTCTGTTTCTTTTAGTATAGCCATGCCAAAATCCAACCTAATATAGCACCCCCAATACCATTACCCTCTATCTTTTTAATCAGTCTTTCACGTGGCACTGTATCAAAAGCTTTGCTAAAGTCAAAGTACACAACATCGCAAACCTTACCACTATCAACTGCCTCAACTGTGCTGGACTATAATGATATCAAATTCGTTAAATATGAACGGCCATTTGTAAACCAAGGTTGTGAATCATATATTAATTTATGTTTTTCAAGATGAAGACGAATGGTATTTGCAATTATCAATTCAAGTAACTTTCCCACAATAGACGTTAGGCTAATTGGCCGATAGTTTGACGCAAGTGATCTATCTCCTTTCTTATATATAAAATTGGTACCATATTAGCAACCTTCCCCGACTCTGGCACTCTGCCTGACTCTATTGATTTATTACGTATGGTTGGCAGTGGCTCACAAAGCTCCTCTTTGCATTCTTTAAGCACCCTGGCAAACACTTCATCCGGCCCTGGGGATTTGTTTGGTTTGAATTTTACTATTTGTTTAATAACATCCTCCCTGGTAACTGCTAAAATAGTCAACCTGTCCTCGTCCCCACCCACATAGACTTTTTCGGCTGAAGGCATAGTGTTAAGTTCCTCTTTAGTAAATACAGTGATAAAATATTTATTAAAAATACTACTCATCTCTTCGTCATTATCAGTTATCTGACCTGTCTCAGTTTTTAATTGTCCTATCCTTACTCTAATCTTTGTTCGATATAACTGAAAAAATCCTTTAGGATTTGTCTTTACTTTGAACTCTGTTCGTAAAACAGAAATTTTGGTCGATTTTTGTATTTTTTTTAGTTTCCAGCGTACAGTATATTTACAATGTTTTCTCATATTTTCTTACATCCCAACAATTAATCCATTCAAACAAACCAATAAGACACTCCCATTCCATCGAACGTCTCTGTCACACCACTCTCCCCTTCCCATTCTTCACGTGCTTCCTCCGTTCCTCATCTCTTCCTGCCATAATTCTGGCGACTCTGTCTCATACCTTTTCTGTATTCCCCTTACTTCACACTTCATCCGTCTCTCCTCATCTCACACACAATTTGTCTACAACCCTCTTACACCTCTTCCCACTTACACCTTTCTCTTTCAATCTCTTTCCCTAAGACATCATTTTCATACAGCTTTTCCATTCATACCGCCTCTTTTATTTACCATATCTTCCCCTCCCCCTCTCTTTAGCATCATTTTCGTCATCCTTGACACTTCCCCTCAACCCGCCCTCATATACCTTCTTTACCTTGAACTCTTTCCCACCTTCTTCTATTCCATCCACCACCTTCCCCTTCCCTACCCCTTCAGAAGTCGACTCCTCACTCCCCTCCCTCCAAGGCCCACCTTCTCCTTCCTGTCCCACCTACACCACTACGACTATTACACGTTAGCAGCATCACTATTTAAAAACAATATAATGGGGTCTAAGCCCCGCCCCATACGGGCGGTATTGACAAATTCCTCCCGATACCCAATAAATAAGGAACGTCGCATCGGTTAAGGACTAATCGTGTATCCCAGAGAAAGATTCCCTGCTTCCGGGGTTTGTAAAGTTGGGGTAGATACCCACGGCTGAGAGCTGGAGTGAGTCGTATTTTGTTTGTGGGTAGTATTGGAGAGATTGTCGAAAGGGAATCTCATGTCTAATGGTTATATAGGAGTTAGAGCCTGCACTGATATCAAAGAGGTCCATGTTGTTACAAGAGGGGACCTTACTGGGTCTGTGTCGATACTTGAGATGAGGACCACACAATGACAACCGCCGCGGGTCTTTACTCCCACACATTTGGGTGCCACTGATCGCCCTGGGAGCCCTTCAGTCGACCCACAGGTGGAACCGCTACTAGCGATCCGGCCTTGTACCCACGGAAGAGTAAAGGAAGACTCGGTATTAACCTCAAGACGTCGCTTCATGCGGCTACAGCAATTCCTCCAAGTTTTGCCCACCATAACTAAGGTGTCACAGGTCACCTGTCACTCACCTGTGTCACTCAACTACTCATAAGGTCGCCAGCTGGGTTTGTAACTCTGCATCCCAGCAATGCAGTTCACTGGTTACACTCTGTGTCGCCAGACAATAGTACGTTGCCACACTCACAGTCTTAATTGGTGTTACTAGCCTAGGATAGCTTTCCATAAATATCAGTGTTAAATATCAATAGTGTGGTGCATATAGTGTTACTTATATAATCATCAAAGAGAGATGGAGGGAGCACTAAAACACATCACTAAAAGTGATAGAAAGTTTTCTATACAATATATATATATATATATATATATATATATATATATATATATATATATATATATATATATATATATATATATATATATATATATATATATATATATATATATATATATATATATATATATATATATATATATATATATGTCGTACCTAGTAGCCAGAACGTACTTCTCAACCTACTATTCAAGGCCCGATTTGCCTAATAAGCCAAGTTTTCATGAATTAATTGTTTTTCGACTACCTAACCTACCTAACCTAACCTAACCAAACTTTTTCGGCTACCTAACCAAACCTAACTTATAAAGATAAGTTAGGTTAGGTTAGGTAGGGTTGGTTAGGTTCGGTCATATATCTACGTTAATTTTAACTCCAATAAAAAAAATTGACCTCAAACATAATGAAATGGGTAGCTTTATCATTTCATAAGAAAAAATTAGAGAAAATATATTAATTCAGGAAAACGTGGCTTATTAGGCAAATCGGGCCTTGCATAGTAGGCTGAAAAGTGAGTTCTGGCTACTAGGTACGACATATATATATATATATATATATATATATATATATATATATATATATATATATATATATATATATATATATATATATATATATATATATATGTCGTACCTAGTAGCCAGAACGCACTTGTCAGCCTACTATGCAAGGCCCGATTTGCCTAATAGGCCAAGTTTTCATGAATTAATTGTTTTTCGACTACCTAATCTACCTAACCTAACCTAACCTAACTTTTTCGGCTACCTAACCGAACCTCACCTATAAAGATAGTTTAGGTTAGGTTAGGTAGGGTTGGTTAGGTTCGGTCATATATCTACGTTAATTTGAACTCCAATACAAAAAAATTGACATCATACATAATGAAATGGGTAGCTTTATCATTTCATAAGAAAAAAATTAGAGAAAATAAATTAATTCAGAAAAACTTGGCTTATTAGGCAAATCGGGCCTTGCATAGTAGGCTGAGAAGTGCGTTCTGGCTACTAGGTACGACATATATATATATATATATATATATATATATATATATATATATATATATATATATATATATATATATATATATATATATATATAGATATATATATATATATATATATATATATATATATATATATATATATATATATATATATATATATATATATATATATATATATATACATCAATCACTGTTTATTTTCGTGATATACACACATATATATACATATATATATATATATATATATATATATATATATATATATATATATATATATATATATATATATATATATATATATATATATATATATACATATATATTATTAAATATGACCGAAAAAGTAAGATTAATAATTCTAACACGAATTTTCTCAATCTTTCGTACATTATGCTTCACTGTTGGAGGTAAATCAAAAATCACTTCTCCAAAATTCATTTTTATTTCTAGTCTGACGCGACACGGGCGCGTTTCGTAAAACTTATTACATTTTCAAAGACTTCACAAATACACAACTGATTAGAACTTGCGTTTCCCTGATTTTATATCTACATTTGAGTGAGGTGGGAAGGGTGATGTGGCATTACATTTGAGTGAGGTGGGAAGGATGATGTGGCATTAACACAAGACAGAACACTAGAGGATATTAATAGGGTATTAAAAGTATCAACACAAGACAGAACAGAAACAATGGGTATTGAATAGAAGTGTTTGTAGAAAGCCTATTGGTCCATATTTCTTGATGCTTCTATATTGGAGCGGAGTCTTGAGGTGGGTAGAATATAGTTGTGCAATAATTGGCTGTTGATTGCTGGTGTTGACTTCTTGATGTGTAGTGCCTCGCAAACGTCAAGCCGCCTGCTATCGCTGTATCTATCGATGATTTCTGTGTTGTTTACTAGGATTTCTCTGGCGATGGTTTGGTTATGGGAAGAGATTATATGTTCCTTAATGGAGCCCTGTTGTTTATGCATCGTTAAACGCCTAGAAAGAGATGTTGTTGTCTTGCCTATATACTGGGTTTTTTGGAGCTTACAGTCCCCAAGTGGGCATTTGAAGGCATAGACGACGTTAGTCTCTTTTAAAGCGTTCTGTTTCGTGTCTGGAGAGTTTCTCATGAGTAGGCTGGCCGTTTTTCTGGTTTTATAGTAAATCGTCAGTTGTATCCTCTGATTTTTGTCTGTAGGGATAACGTTTCTATTAACAATATCTTTCAGGACCCTTTCCTCTGTTTTATGAGCTGTGGAAAAGAAGTTCCTGTAAAATAGTCTAATAGGGGGTATAGGTGTTGTGTTAGTTGTCTCTTCGGAGGTTGCATGGCTTTTCACTTTCCTTCTTATGATGTCTTCGATGAAACCATTGGAGAAGCCGTTATTGACTAGAACCTGCCTTACCCTACAGAGTTCTTCGTCGACTTGCTTCCATTCTGAGCTGTGGCTGAGAGCACGGTCGACGTATGCGTTAACAACACTCCTCTTGTACCTGTCAGGGCAGTCGCTGTTGGCATTTAGGCACATTCCTATGTTTGTTTCCTTTGTGTAGACTGCAGTGTGGAAACCTCCGCCCTTTTCCATGACTGTTACATCTAGAAAAGGCAGCTTCCCATCCTTTTCCGTCTCGTAAGTGAAACGCAGCACGGAACTCTGCTCAAATGCCTCCTTCAGCTCCTGCAGATGTCTGACATCAGGTACCTGTGTAAAAATGTCGTCAACATACCTGCAGTATATGGCCGGTTTCAAGTTCATGTCGACTAAGACTTTTTGCTCGATGGTACCCATGTAGAAGTTTGCAAACAGGACACCTAGGGGAGAACCCATGGCGACCCCATCTACTTGCTTATACATGTGCCCATCCGGGCTCAAGAAGGGTGCCTCTTTAGTACAAGCTTGGAGTAGTTTCCTCAGAATACTTTCTGGCATGTCAAGAGGAGTACAGGCTGGATCACGATATACTCTGTCGGCTATCATTCCGATTGTCTCGTCCACAGGTACGTTGGTAAACAGCGATTCTACGTCCAACGAGGCTCTTATCCCTGTGGCCCGTGCGCCCCGCAGTAAGTCCACAAATTCCTTTGGAGACTTCAGGCTGAAGGCGCAAGGAACATAAGGAGTCAGCAGGCCGTTGAGTCGCTTCGCCAATCTGTACGTGGGTGTGGGTATCTGGCTAATGATTGGCCGAAGTGGGTTTCCAGGCTTGTGCGTCTTGACATTTCCATACGCATATCCAGGTTTATATTCCCCAATGATCTTTGGCAGGTGGAGTCCGGATTTCTTGGCGTTCACAGTTTCGATCAGTTTGTTGACCTTTGCTTTTAATTCGGCTGTAGTGTCCTTCGTTACCCTTTGGAACTTAGTTTGGTCAGAGAGTATGATGTTCATTTTCGCCAGATATTCGTCTTTTTTAAGAATGACATATATTGGCGGCTTGTCACCTCTCCTGACAACTATCTCCTTGTTCTCACGAAGGCTTTTAGCTGCCGCTCTAAGCTCGGGGGACAGTATGGTGCTTCTGTAGTTGCCTCGATTCTTTCCTCCTTCTGCAATAAGTTCTGCTTGTAAGGTATCTTTGGTAGTGACCTTCTTTTGTGTCTCGAGGTCGAATATGTCGTCCAACAGAATTTCCAACTCCACTTTCCGGGCCATTTCACTCGGTCTGGACATAACATGACAGTTTATGCCCAGATTTAGGAGAGTGACTTGGTCCTCAGTGAGGTTAATTCCTGCAAGGTTCAGGAAGCCATCTCTTGGTCGTGGAATTGCCATAGGTCCTCCATATAATGTTGTTAGTTTCTTGATAATCCTACTCCTACTAAAAATCCTACTAATCCTACATTATATGGAGGACCTATGGCAATTCCACGACCAAGAGATGGCTTCCTGAACCTTGCAGGAATTAACCTCACTGAGGACCAAGTCACTCTCCTAAATCTGGGCATAAACTGTCATGTTATGTCCAGACCGAGTGAAATGACCCGGAAAGTGGAGTTGGAAATTCTGTTGGACGACATATTCGACCTCGAGACACAAAAGAAGGTCACTACCAAAGATACCTTACAAGCAGAACTTATTGCAGAAGGAGGAAAGAATCGAGGCAACTACAGAAGCACCATACTGTCCCCCGAGCTTAGAGCGGCAGCTAAAAGCCTTCGTGAGAACAAGGAGATAGTTGTCAGGAGAGGTGACAAGTCGCCAATATATGTCATTCTTAAAAAAGACGAATATCTGGCGAAAATGAACATCATACTCTCTGACCAAACTAAGTTCCAAAGGGTAACGAAGGACACTACAGCCGAATTAAAAGCAAAGGTCAACAAACTGATCGAAACTGTGAACGCCAAGAAATCCGGACTCCACCTGCCAAAGATCATTGGGGAATATAAACCTGGATATGCGTATGGAAATGTCAAGACGCACAAGCCTGGAAACCCACTTCGGCCAATCATTAGCCAGATACCCACACCCACGTACAGATTGGCGAAGCGACTCAACGGCCTGCTGACTCCTTATGTTCCTTGCGCCTTCAGCCTGAAGTCTCCAAAGGAATTTGTGGACTTACTGCGGGGCGCACGGGCCACAGGGATAAGAGCCTCGTTGGACGTAGAATCGCTGTTTACCAACGTACCTGTGGACGAGACAATCGGAATGATAGCCGACAGAGTATATCGTGATCCAGCCTGTACTCCTCTTGACATGCCAGAAAGTATTCTGAGGAAACTACTCCAAGCTTGTACTAAAGAGGCACCCTTCTTGAGCCCGGATGGGCACATGTATAAGCAAGTAGATGGGGTCGCCATGGGTTCTCCCCTAGGTGTCCTGTTTGCAAACTTCTACATGGGTACCATCGAGCAAAAAGTCTTAGTCGACATGAACTTGAAACCGGCCATATACTGCAGGTATGTTGACGACATTTTTACACAGGTACCTGATGTCAGACATCTGCAGGAGCTGAAGGAGGCATTTGAGCAGAGTTCCGTGCTGCGTTTCACTTACGAGACGGAAAAGGATGGGAAGCTGCCTTTTCTAGATGTAACAGTCATGGAAAAGGGCGGAGGTTTCCACACTGCAGTCTACACAAAGGAAACAAACATAGGAATGTGCCTAAATGCCAACAGCGACTGCCCTGACAGGTACAAGAGGAGTGTTGTTAACGCATACGTCGACCGTGCTCTCAGCCACAGCTCAGAATGGAAGCAAGTCGACGAAGAACTCTGTAGGGTAAGGCAGGTTCTAGTCAATAACGGCTTCTCCAATGGTTTCATCGAAGACATCATAAGAAGGAAAGTGAAAAGCCATGCAACCTCCGAAGAGACAACTAACACAACACCTATACCCCCTATTAGACTATTTTACAGGAACTTCTTTTCCACAGCTCATAAAACAGAGGAAAGGGTCCTGAAAGATATTGTTAATAGAAACGTTATCCCTACAGACAAAAATCAGAGGATACAACTGACGATTTACTATAAAACCAGAAAAACGGCCAGCCTACTCATGAGAAACTCTCCAGACACGAAACAGAACGCTTTAAAAGAGACTAACGTCGTCTATGCCTTCAAATGCCCACTTGGGGACTGTAAGCTCCAAAAAACCCAGTATATAGGCAAGACAACAACATCTCTTTCTAGGCGTTTAACGATGCATAAACAACAGGGCTCCATTAAGGAACATATAATCTCTTCCCATAACCAAACCATCGCCAGAGAAATCCTAGTAAACAACACAGAAATCATCGATAGATACAGCGATAGCAGGCGGCTTGACGTTTGCGAGGCACTACACATCAAGAAGTCAACACCAGCAATCAACAGCCAATTATTGCACAACTATATTCTACCCACCTCAAGACTCCGCTCCAATATAGAAGCATCAAGAAATATGGACCAATAGGCTTTCTACAAACACTTCTATTCAATACCCATTGTTTCTGTTCTGTCTTGTGTTGATACTTTTAATACCCTATTAATATCCTCTAGTGTTCTGTCTTGTGTTAATGCCACATCATCCTTCCCACCTCACTCAAATGTAATGCCACATCACCCTTCCCACCTCACTCAAATGTAGATATAAAATCAGGGAAACGCAAGTTCTAATCAGTTGTGTATTTGTGAAGTCTTTGAAAATGTAATAAGTTTTACGAAACGCGCCCGTGTCGCGTCAGACTAGAAATAAAAATGAATTTTGGAGAAGTGATTTTTGATTTACCTCCAACAGTGAAGCATAATGTACGAAAGATTGAGAAAATTCGTGTTAGAATTATTAATCTTACTTTTTCGGTCATATTTAATAATATATGTCTACAGGAAAGACTGCTACCAAAATATACTAATATACATATATATATATATATATATATATATATATATATATAAATATATACATATATATATAAATATATACATATATATATATATATATATGCAAACAAGCCTGAATGGTCCCCAGGACTATATACAACTGAAAACTCACACCCCAGAAGTGACTCGAACCCATACTCCCACAACTGGTATGTACAGGGACGCCTTAATCCGCTTGACCATCACGACCGGACATAAGGAAGTGATAGCCGAGGCTATATGAACCACTTCCCCGCCGGCACTCGGATGGTAATCTTGGGCATAGCATTTTATCAAATCACCTCATTCTTTGGGGCACACGTGAGGAACACAAATGCAAACAAGCCTGAATGGTCCCCAGGACTATATACAACTGAAAACTCACACCCCAGAAGTGACTCGAACCCATACTCCCACAACTGGTATGTACAGGGACGCCTTAATCCGCTTGACCATCACGACCGGACATAAGGAAGTGATAGCCGAGGCTATATGAACCACTTCCCCGCCGGCACTCGGATGGTAATCTTGGGCATAGCATTTTATCAAATCACCTCATTCTTTGGGGCACACGTGAGGAACACAAATGCAAACAAGCCTGAATGGTCCCCAGGACTATATACAACTGAAAACTCACACCCCAGAAGTGACTCGAACCCATACTCCCACAACTGGTATGTACAGGGACGCCTTAATCCGCTTGACCATCACGACCGGACATAAGGAAGTGATAGCCGAGGCTATATGAACCACTTCCCCGCCGGCACTCGGATGGTAATCTTGGGCATAGCATTTTATCAAATCACCTCATTCTTTGGGGCACACGTGAGGAACACAAATGCAAACAAGCCTGAATGGTCCCCAGGACTATATACAACTGAAAACTCACACCCCAGAAGTGACTCGAACCCATACTCCCACAACTGGTATGTACAGGGACGCCTTAATCCGCTTGACCATCACGACCGGACATAAGGAAGTGATAGCCGAGGCTATATGAACCACTTCCCCGCCGGCACTCGGATGGTAATCTTGGGCATAGCATTTTATCAAATCACCTCATTCTTTGGGGCACACGTGAGGAACACAAATGCAAACAAGCCTGAATGGTCCCCAGGACTATATACAACTGAAAACTCACACCCCAGAAGTGACTCGAACCCATACTCCCACAACTGGTATGTACAGGGATGCCTTAATCCGCTTGACCATCACGACCGGACATAAGGAAGTGATAGCCGAGGCTATATGAACCACTTCCCCGCCGGCACTCGGATGGTAATCTTGGGCATAGCATTTTATCAAATCACCTCATTCTTTGGGGCACACGTGAGGAACACAAATGCAAACAAGCCTGAATGGTCCCCAGGACTATATACAACTGAAAACTCACACCCCAGAAGTGACTCGAACCCATACTCCCACAACTGGTATGTACAGGGACGCCTTAATCCGCTTGACCATCACGACCGGACATAAGGAAGTGATAGCCGAGGCTATATGAACCACTTCCCCGCCGGCACTCGGATGGTAATCTTGGGCATAGCATTTTATCAAATCACCTCATTCTTTGGGGCACACGTGAGGAACACAAATGCAAACAAGCCTGAATGGTCCCCAGGACTATATACAACTGAAAACTCACACCCCAGAAGTGACTCGAACCCATACTCCCACAACTGGTATGTACAGGGACGCCTTAATCCGCTTGACCATCACGACCGGACATAAGGGGTGTGAGTTTTCAGTTGTATATTGTCCTGGGGACCATTCAGGCTTGTTTGCATTTGTGTTCCTCACGTGTGCCCCAAAGAATGAGGTGATTTGATAAAATGCTATGCCCAAGATTACCATCCGAGTGCCGGCGGGGAAGTGGTTCATATAGCCTCGGCTATCACTTCCTTATGTCCGGTCGTGATGGTCAAGCGGATTAAGGCGTCCCTGTACATACCAGTTGTGGGAGTATGGGTTCGAGTCACTTCTGGGGTGTGAGTTTTCAGTTGTATATAGTCCTGGGGACCATTCAGGCTTGTTTGCATTTGTGTTCCTCACGTGTGCCCCAAAGAATGAGGTGATTTGATAAAATGCTATGCCCAAGATTACCATCCGAGTGCCGGCGGGGAAGTGGTTCATATAGCCTCGGCTATCACTTCCTTATGTCCGGTCGTGATGGTCAAGCGGATTAAGGCGTCCCTGTACATACCAGTTGTGGGAGTATGGGTTCGAGTCACTTCTGGGGTGTGAGTTTTCAGTTGTATATAGTCCTGGGGACCATTCAGGCTTGTTTGCATTTGTGTTCCTCACGTGTGCCCCAAAGAATGAGGTGATTTGATAAAATGCTATGCCCAAGATTACCATCCGAGTGCCGGCGGGGAAGTGGTTCATATAGCCTCGGCTATCACTTCCTTATGTCCGGTCGTGATGGTCAAGCGGATTAAGGCGTCCCTGTACATACCAGTTGTGGGAGTATGGGTTCGAGTCACTTCTGGGGTGTGAGTTTTCAGTTGTATATAGTCCTGGGGACCATTCAGGCTTGTTTGCATTTGTGTTCCTCACGTGTGCCCCAAAGAATGAGGTGATTTGATAAAATGCTATGCCCAAGATTACCATCCGAGTGCCGGCGGGGAAGTGGTTCATATAGCCTCGGCTATCACTTCCTTATGTCCGGTCGTGATGGTCAAGCGGATTAAGGCGTCCCTGTACATACCAGTTGTGGGAGTATGGGTTCGAGTCACTTCTGGGGTGTGAGTTTTCAGTTGTATATAGTCCTGGGGACCATTCAGGCTTGTTTGCATTTGTGTTCCTCACGTGTGCCCCAAAGAATGAGGTGATTTGATAAAATGCTATGCCCAAGATTACCATCCGAGTGCCGGCGGGGAAGTGGTTCATATAGCCTCGGCTATCACTTCCTTATGTCCGGTCGTGATGGTCAAGCGGATTAAGGCGTCCCTGTACATACCAGTTGTGGGAGTATGGGTTCGAGTCACTTCTGGGGTGTGAGTTTTCAGTTGTATATAGTCCTGGGGACCATTCAGGCTTGTTTGCATTTGTGTTCCTCACGTGTGCCCCAAAGAATGAGGTGATTTGATAAAATGCTATGCCCAAGATTACCATCCGAGTGCCGGCGGGGAAGTGGTTCATATAGCCTCGGCTATCACTTCCTTATGTCCGGTCGTGATGGTCAAGCGGATTAAGGCGTCCCTGTACATACCAGTTGTGGGAGTATGGGTTCGAGTCACTTCTGGGGTGTGAGTTTTCAGTTGTATATAGTCCTGGGGACCATTCAGGCTTGTTTGCATTTGTGTTCCTCACGTGTGCCCCAAAGAATGAGGTGATTTGATAAAATGCTATGCCCAAGATTACCATCCGAGTGCCGGCGGGGAAGTGGTTCATATAGCCTCGGCTATCACTTCCTTATGTCCGGTCGTGATGGTCAAGCGGATTAAGGCGTCCCTGTACATACCAGTTGTGGGAGTATGGGTTCGAGTCACTTCTGGGGTGTGAGTTTTCAGTTGTATATAGTCCTGGGGACCATTCAGGCTTGTTTGCATTTGTGTTCCTCACGTGTGCCCCAAAGAATGAGGTGATTTGATAAAATGCTATGCCCAAGATTACCATCCGAGTGCCGGCGGGGAAGTGGTTCATATAGCCTCGGCTATCACTTCCTTATGTCCGGTCGTGATGGTCAAGCGGATTAAGGCGTCCCTGTACATACCAGTTGTGGGAGTATGGGTTCGAGTCACTTCTGGGGTGTGAGTTTTCAGTTGTATATAGTCCTGGGGACCATTCAGGCTTGTTTGCATTTGTGTTCCTCACGTGTGCCCCAAAGAATGAGGTGATTTGATAAAATGCTATGCCCAAGATTACCATCCGAGTGCCGGCGGGGAAGTGGTTCATATAGCCTCGGCTATCACTTCCTTATGTCCGGTCGTGATGGTCAAGCGGATTAAGGCGTCCCTGTACATACCAGTTGTGGGAGTATGGGTTTGAGTCACTTCTGGGGTGTGAGTTTTCAGTTGTATATAGTCCTGGGGACCATTCAGGCTTGTTTGCATTTGTGTTCCTCACGTGTGCCCCAAAGAATGAGGTGATTTGATAAAATGCTATGCCCAAGATTACCATCCGAGTGCCGGCGGGGAAGTGGTTCATATAGCCTCGGCTATCACTTCCTTATGTCCGGTCGTGATGGTCAAGCGGATTAAGGCGTCCCTGTACATACCTGTTGTGGGAGTATGGGTTCGAGTCACTTCTGGGGTGTGAGTTTTCAGTTGTATATAGTCCTGGGGACCATTCAGGCTTGTTTGCATTTGTGTTCCTCACGTGTGCCCCAAAGAATGAGGTGATTTGATAAAATGCTATGCCCAAGATTACCATCCGAGTGCCGGCGGGGAAGTGGTTCATATAGCCTCGGCTATCACTTCCTTATGTCCGGTCGTGATGGTCAAGCGGATTAAGGCGTCCCTGTACATACCAGTTGTGGGAGTATGGGTTCGAGTCACTTCTGGGGTGTGAGTTTTCAGTTGTATATAGTCCTGGGGACCATTCAGGCTTGTTTGCATTTGTGTTCCTCATGTGTGCCCCAAAGAATGAGGTGATTTGATAAAATGCTATGCCCAAGATTACCATCCGAGTGCCGGCGGGGAAGTGGTTCATATAGCCTCGGCTATCACTTCCTTATGTCCGGTCGTGATGGTCAAGCGGATTAAGGCGTCCCTGTACATACCAGTTGTGGGAGTATGGGTTCGAGTCACATCTGGGGTGTGAGTTTTCAGTTATATATATATATATATATATATATATATATATATATATATATATATATATATATATATATATATATATATATATATAGTTTGTGAGGGTACCACCTCTGGTGCCAATGTGGGGACCCATAGCCTCGGAGAAGAAAATAAAAAGTATTCAGAGGAGACCTTGTGGTTTCTCACTGAACACTAATATTATCTTCTCCTACCACCCCCATTCTTTTGTATGTACACATATATATTTACTTTATTTGAACTTTGTTACAAAAAAGGAGTTGCATATGGGTTACAAAGATGGTTGTCATAGGTTGTCGAGTTCCTCCAGCTCCTCAGATGGCGGGCAGGAACCCTGGATGCAGTGCGCATTTCCCCTCTGTATCGCCACACTGAGGCGCTGGAAAAGAAAGCTTGCAGCTCTCGGGTCCCTTGTTGTTTCAATGAGCCTAGAACCCAGTTCCTTCAAAAAACTGGTAGCACTTTTACCCCAGGCGCCGAGCGTCTCAGAAATAATGTATATATATATATATATATATATATATATATATATATATATATATATATATATATATATAAATGTATATATATATATATATATATATATATATATATATATATATATATATATATATATATATATATATATATATATATATATATATATATTTTATAAACCTAGAAGGGGTACCACCTCTGGTGCAAGTGTAGGGACCCATAGCCTCGGAGAAGAAAATAAAGAGTACTCAGAGAAGACCTTGTGGATCCTCACTGAACACCTTGATATTTTCTTCTCCTACCACCCCTATTCTTTTGGTATGTGTGTATATTTGTCTAACTTTATTTGAAAATGTCATTACACAAAAAAAGTTACAATATTGATTACATGCAGGGTACAAGGCTGCTTGTCACAAGTTGTACAGCTCTTCCAGCTCCTCAGATGGCGGGCAGAAACCATGGATGCAGTGAGCATTTGCTCTCTGGATTGCCACACTAAGGCGCTGAAAAAGAAAACTGGCAGCTCTAGGGTCTCTAGTTGTTTCGATTAGCTTAGACCCCAACTCCTTCAAAAAAAAAAAAAAAAAAATATATATATATATATATATATATATATATATATATATATATATATATATATATATATATATATATATATATATTATTAAATATGACCTAAAAAGTAAGATTAATAATTCTAACACGAATTTTCTCAATCTTTCGTATATTTCTTTTCACTGTTGGAGGTAATTCAAAAATCAATTCTCCAAAATTCATTTTTATTTCTAGTCTGACGCGACACTTGAGCGCGTTTCGTAAAACTTATTACATTTTCAAAGACTTTACACATACACAACTGAATAGAACTTTCATATCTCCGATTTGTTTATATCTACATTTGAGTGAGGTGGATGGGGTGAGGTGGTATTTAATAGGGTATTAATTTCATCAACACAAGACAGAACACGAAACAATGGGTATTGAAATGGAAGTGATTGTAGAAAGCCTATTGGTCCATATTTCTTGATGCGTCTATATTGGAGCGGAGTCTTGAGGTGGGTAGAATATAGTTGTGCATTAATTGGCTGTTGATTGCTGGTGTTGACTTCTTAATGTGCAGGGCCTCGCAAACGTCAAGCCGTCTGCTATCGCTGTACGAAACTTTAGTTTTTAGTATTAACTAGAAATAGTTTTACGAAACTATCGATGTAAGTTTTACGAAACGCGCTCAAGTGTCGCGTCAGACTAGAAATAAAAATTAATTTTGGAGAATTGATTTTTGAATTACCTCCAACAGTGAAAAGAAATGAACGAAAGATTGAGAAAATTCGTGTTAGAATTATTAATCTTATTTTTTCGGTAATATTTAATAATATATGTCTACAGGAAAGACTGCTACCAAAATATACTAATATATATATATATATATATATATATATATATATATATATATATATATATATATTGTGACGGTAACGCGTTGGTGTTCGGCTGTTTAAGGCTAGGGGTATGGCCTCGTCACATAGTTATAAAAAAAATAGAAAAACTGGAACTTCGTCTGTGGTAAGGTAAGGAGAAGACACACAAAACACAAGTAAACTTTAACAATGAAATTTTAATTACGTTAAATAAATCAAAACATGAAAATAATGCACAAACAAATTCTTATAATAAAATCAATGAATCAAAAGAATAAGAATACTTAAATGACAAAATGAAAAGTTACGTTAAGGCAAAATAACAAGAAGTGCAATACAACAGTAAGTGGGAGGTGCTGGAATATTGGCTTAAAGCCACCACCTCTCTCAGTACACTCTAGAGTCTAGCTGGGAGGTGTGCTGGCTACGAAAGCACGGAACATTCTGAAGACTGATGTTGGGGCGACCCCAGACATCGGGTAGTATTGGGGGGCGAGTGCAGGTGCAGCCAGACCGGCGACCAATCAGCGGAGCCGTAGCGATCAACGGGTAGTTTGGTGATTTGGGTCCGAACAGGTGGCGGGCTGCATACGTTTCTGCTCACCCTTGCAAGCCTTGCTGGTGCTGTTGTCGTTGTTGGACATTTCTTCCATAGTCTTTTATATAGTTGTGAAGACGTAATTTTGGAGGGAAGAGCAGGCTCAATCTCTTGAAGGAGATTATCGTCACAACTCTCCCCCGAAGCCTGCGGTTCTGGAAGAAGTACGTCGTTATGTGGTGGAGTAATGGATGGAGTTGCTTCTACTTCATAAACTCTGGAGAGATCATGGGCTAAGATGTTGTCAGACTCTTGGTATAGCGTGTCTCCAGGTTGAATTTCTGCAGGTAGCAAGCCCATAGTAGAAGACGTTGAGATGAGAAGTGGGCGTGCTGCAGGAGGTGTAGGGTGGTGTGGTCCGTATTGATGGTGGACCGAGCACTTTTCAGGTGTGGAGTGAAGTGCTGAAGCTTCAGGATGAGGAAGAGTAGCTCCTTGCCAATTGTTCCGTAGATCC
Source organism: Procambarus clarkii (assembly GCF_040958095.1). NCBI lineage: Eukaryota > Metazoa > Arthropoda > Malacostraca > Decapoda > Cambaridae > Procambarus > Procambarus clarkii. The sequence goes on along the minus strand of NC_091206.1, from coordinate 35,150,574 downwards.
TTGTAGCAGTAGTCGCTGACAGGTGTATTCTTCTCGCCTCGTTGCTGCATCACGACACCACCCACGTCGGTACCATTGGCGTCGACATGGAGGATGAAGGGCTTATCTGACGAGGTGAGAGTGGAATTAGAAGAGGGCATAGGAGCACGATTATTATCCTGAAAGCATTTGGGAAGATCATTAAGGATTTCGGAATTAGAAAGCGCTGACTCCTTGTCAGTGCTTTCGGGAGGAGAAGCTGGGAAGGTCTCACTGTGGATGTAGGGTTCTGTGAATGTGGAATAATTAGTCAAGACAGTGGGAGGAGTACCATTATATTGCTTCAGGAGGTTGACGTGGCACAGCTGGGTCTTCCGCCGCCTATCTGGAGTCTCTATGACGTATGTGTTGTTGCTTCTGCACTCTTTGACGCAGTAGGGTCCTGAAAATCTGTTTTGTAAAGGTGAACCTGGGATAGGGAAATAAGCAAGGACGAAGTCTCCCGGCTTGAATTTTCTTACTTTGCTGGTCTGGTCGTAATGAGTCTTCATTCTCACCTGGGCTTTCAATAGATTATCATGAGCAAAGCGGTGGACTCTCTCTAGAATGTGTTGAAGGTTTTGAAGAAACTGGGGCACATTCTGATGCTCACTGAAGGTGGCATCTCTGAGAGAGTCTTTGAAAGCCTTAAGGGGAGTACGGCACTTACGGCCGTAGAGCATCTCATAAGGAGATACTCCTAGGGACTCATTGGGGAGACTTCTGAAAATACACATTATTAGGTCAATCTGCTTATCCCAATCCTTTGAGGTTTCACTACAAAACTTTTTCAAGAGTGCTTTGATGGTCTGATGACTACGTTCAAGAGAACCCTGTGAAGCAGGATGATAGGGGCTGGACAATACCTGTTTGATGTTGAACTCCTCCAGTGTCCTTTTGAAGAGATCACTGGTGAAGTTGGTGCCACAGTCACTTTGAATCTCCCTGGGAAATCCGTATTGAGTGAAGATCTTCAATAGATGTTTGATAACCGTAGCAGCCGTGATGTTCTTCACTGGAACTGCTATGGGAAATCTGGTGGTAGGACACAGGATGGTTAGGATGTAGGCGTTACCTGAACTGGTCCGAGGTAAAGGACCGACACAGTCTATTATGAGTCTGTGGAAAGGTTCCGCAGGCACCTGTATGGGAATCAGTGGTGCTCTGGGAATGGAGACGTTCGGTTTGCCTGCCATCTGACATGTATGACACTGTTTTACGTACTGTTTGACGTTATTTACCATACCTGGCCAGTAGTAGTCTTGGCGAATCCCATGGTAAGTCTTGTTGAAGCCGTAGTGGGAGAATGCTCCATGGGCCAGGTGTAGAATAGTGGGCCGCAGGCTGGTGGGAATCACAAGTTGTTCGGTGTTGGCCCAATCGTCCTCCTCCTTCAGTTTACTGGGTCTATATCTGCGGTAGAGCAAGTCGTTCTCTAGGAAGAACCCAGGAATACTGTCGGGTTGAGTCTCAGCCTGGAAAAACAATGGTGTTAAAGTAAGATCTTCCCTCTGCAACTTACGGAACTCCAACTTGGTCAGATGCGGGGGTAGTTTCTGAGGGTCTTGAGGGACAGCGGTGGCAGTAGAGTCAGCTGGCTGTGGACGTGCGGCTTGTGCACGGGTGGTCACGAGAACCGGAGGAGAAACTTCATCACTCTCTTGAACCTCTGCTGGAACATACTCGAGAATAGGATTTATTGGCACAGAGTTACACACCTGGGGTTTGTCCATGACGATCAGGTTGGTCGGTTGCAGGTCTTCTGCCAAGTCGTTGCCTAGGAGAAGTTGCACTCCAGGCATGGGAAAAGGCTTTTCCCTGACGGCGACTTGGACTTCCCCGTTCACGTAGGGACAATCCAGGTGGACTCTGGCGAGAGGGTATGGAGTAGTAGCAGTGAGGTCAGTGATGAAGACTGTTTCCCCGGTGTAGACTATGTTGGGCACAGCCGACTTCAAGATGATTGATTGTAGAGCCGCTGTGTCCCTCAAGATCTTCAATTTGAAACGTCCCTCCGGATTTGAACCGTTGGCAGAGACAGTTCCAGTATACAGGTGGTTACTGAAAAGAGAAAGATCATTAACATCAACACCAACATTCATCACAGGCTTACCGGACTTAGGAGGAGTGGGTTTGGGTCGTTGTTGGTCAGTGGTTCCCTTGTATTGAGACTTACCACACTTGTCTATGGTATGTCCATAGAGTCTACAATACTTGCAGTACAGTTGTGAACCAGCTTGATCGGGGCTCACCTTCTCGTAACTGTACCACGACTTCTTACTGGAGGATGGTTCAGGTGTCAGCCGGTGGATGAGGCTGTAAGTGTCAGCCGACTTAGCACACTTCAGGTAGTCGGTTTCTTCTTTATCTGCTAAGTAGAGGCGGACAGGAGGCGGCACACGTCTCAAGAATTCTTCAACAAGCATCAGGTTGACGAGTTCTGTAAAAGTAGAGACATGTGCTGCTTCCAGCCATTTCATGAAATACCTCCGTTTCGTGTTAGCAAACTCGAGGAAGGTAGTGGTACTTGCCTTCAGGTGGTCACGGAATTTCCTTCTATAACTTTCGGTGGAAAGTAGGTAGGCGTCTAACACTGCTTGTTTCAGAGTGTAGTAGTCATTCTCAGACGCCAAAGTACTGAGTGTGACTGCAGCTCTACCTGTAAGATGGACTCTGAGAAGTGTTGCCCATTGGTCGACAGGCCAACTGAGTTGATTAGCGAGGGTTTCAAAGGTGGTAAAGAACACATCAACTTCTGCTTCTACAAAGGATGGCATTAACTTACTTGCATGTGATATATTAAAACTGACGGGAAGATTGGCAGTAGCTTGTTGGCGTTGAGTGAAGTGTGAAGTTTCCAAGGAGATTTCGCGTTGACGACACTCTAGAGCCAGAGTCGCTTGTTGCTTGTCATGTTCGCGTTGCATCTCCAACTCGCGTCGTTTGGTTTCAAGCTGTACTCGTTCCCGCTCCTGGAGTAGTGCAACCTCACGTTCTTGTTCGTCTCTCCTCAAGGCAGCTTCACGTTCTCTGAGGGTGATTTCTCGTTCTTGTTCTTCCCTCCTCAAAGCAGCTTCGCGTTCTTGTTCGTCTCTCCTCAAAGCGGCTTCGCGTTCGTGTTCTTCCCTTCGTATGGCAGCTGCTTCTCTTTGCTGCTCACGTTCAATCTTGGCCAGCTCTAGTTTAAGTTTCATCGTTGCCAAGTCAGTTTTCTCTGCAATATAGTAAGTTTCATGAGTTTCAGAGTCTATCTTACCTTGCTCTAAATAGTAATCCAGCAACAGGTTGTGTAGGTCATTTTTGTTGGCTTGGTAGGGAACTTCTAGTTGATACTCATGTGCAAGAGTTTGTAGTTCAGTCCTCTTGGCACGACTCAAAGTCCCTATTTCACCTGCTGGATTTGCACGGAAAGTTTGGAGACGAAACATGGTGAAATTAGCAAATAAAGGTACACGAATGTTCAATAATGAAATGTCAGAAACAGGACAACGTGGCAACTGGTACCTATCCTGTGTGATCTTTAACAATTAACGTTAAGTGAAAGATATTAAATGATTAAATTAAATCAAGGGCGCAGGAAATCTTGTACCCGGTACTCATGTAAGAGAATAAGGGCAAGAAAATCCTACTAACAAATGAAACAAAGTTTCGAAAACAAATGAAACAGTTAAATGCTTCAAAAGTAAAATTGGTAGTCCAAGGATGTAGGCATACCTTGCCAAGTCTCTATAGGACATAAAGCAAGTTTTTCCCACTGAATTTAATATGATACTTACAGAATTAGCGAACTTTTGTGCTCTGAAAAAATAAGCTAATTCCCTACCGTTGTATGTATCATCATCTCTGACTGACGTGTAGGGGTGCGAGGTGTCAACTTGTGACGAGAACTGCTGCTGAGGTCCCAATTCAGCAACTAAAGTTCGAGCTAGAGGAACTATGGCCCTCTTTGTCCTCCTACAGTCAGATTGCAGAAGATTGGGTACTCTTGACCCGGGGCAGACCACAGTACCAGGGTACCAATATGATGATCTGTCAGAATGAGAAATATTCAAGGGACATAGATGGTAAATACGAGTAATAACATGGAGGGAGAGATGACCAATTAAGAGTATGACTGAGGCCTACAGTCACCACGTAATCCAAAGTTGTCTCACCTTCACTATATGTTACTCTCGTAATGCACAATACACCGCACCTTATAAAAAATGAAATTGAATGAAAAATAGTAAAGCTACGTTAACAGAGTTAAATACGCTTACCATAAATTACCACTTGGCACCAGTACCTGAGTGAGGCTCCCGGACAGGCCCCCATAAAACTTGTGACGGTAACGCGTTGGTGTTCGGCTGTTTAAGGCTAGGGGTATGGCCTCGTCACATAGTTATAAAAAAAATAGAAAAACTGGAACTTCGTCTGTGGTAAGGTAAGGAGAAGACACACAAAACACAAGTAAACTTTAACAATGAAATTTTAATTACGTTAAATAAATCAAAACATGAAAATAATGCACAAACAAATTCTTATAATAAAATCAATGAATCAAAAGAATAAGAATACTTAAATGACAAAATGAAAAGTTACGTTAAGGCAAAATAACAAGAAGTGCAATACAACAGTAAGTGGGAGGTGCTGGAATATTGGCTTAAAGCCACCACCTCTCTCAGTACACTCTAGAGTCTAGCTGGGAGGTGTGCTGGCTACGAAAGCACGGAACATTCTGAAGACTGATGTTGGGGCGACCCCAGACATCGGGTAGTATTGGGGGGCGAGTGCAGGTGCAGCCAGACCGGCGACCAATCAGCGGAGCCGTAGCGATCAACGGGTAGTTTGGTGATTTGGGTCCGAACAGGTGGCGGGCTGCATACGTTTCTGCTCACCCTTGCAAGCCTTGCTGGTGCTGTTGTCGTTGTTGGACATTTCTTCCATAGTCTTTTATATAGTTGTGAAGACGTAATTTTGGAGGGAAGAGCAGGCTCAATCTCTTGAAGGAGATTATCGTCACAATATATATATATATATATATATATATATATATATATATATATATATATATATATATATATATCATTGAATATGACCGCATACTCTGTATTTACTATCTTCTGATTTATGGCTTCTATCCTTCTAACTATTTTCTTAGCATCAGGGCTTAGCTGAAAGAGGAGTTCTCCAAAACTCATTTTCGTTATTTCAAGGTGAAGAAAAAAGTGAATAACTATAGAACGTATTACACTTATTTATGCAATTTGCACAACGTTTCGAACCTCCATGGTTCATTCTAAAGTGAAAAGAATTTACAGAACTGGTTCATTTATACCCGCACTGGGTCAGGTGATGACAATATAGGTAAAAACATGGGGGATACATAAGGGATAAATGGGGGATGAAGCACATAAGAACATAAGAATAAAGGTAACTGCGGAAGGCCTATTGGCCCATACGAGGCAGCTGCTATCCACATACAAAGATTAATCAAGTGTAATTGGCCTGTTATGTTGAACAGTGTCTTCTGTGTTGGCATCGTTATGTTCTGGTCTTGTCCTTACTCTCATGGTGGGTAGAGTAAAAAGTTCCTTGATTTGGGTGTTCATGGTAGGTTGTTCTATTCTTATGTGAATTGCTTCAAGAATTTGTAATCTTCTTGCATCTTGGGTTTTGTCTATTATACAGGTATTTTGGTTCAACATTTCTCTTGTTAGGGTGATGTCATGGGCTTGTCTCATGTGATTCCTGGGGGCACCGGATTGAAGATGGCATGTCAAACGCCTCGTCAGCTTGGTCGACGTCATACCTATGTACTTAGATTGAAGGTTACATCCTTCGTGGGGGCAAGTGTACATGTATACAACGCTTGACTGCTGTAGAGGGTTCTCCGTCGGCTTCGGGCTGTTTTTGATAAGGAGTTCGGAAGTCTTCTTGGTTTTGTAGAATATTATCAGGTTTATGTTTTGGTTAGCGGTAATGCTTTTTACTCCTTTACGGATTATTTCTTTCATTATTCTTTCCTCTTTTATATGTTCACTGTGCATGGTTGATTTGTAATATAATTTTATTGGAGAAATTGTGGTTTCTCTTCTAGGTTCAGGATTATACCATCGGTCCAAGTGTCTTCTTATAGCAGCGTTTATTTCCGCGTTGCTATATCCTCTGTTCACCAATACCTGAGTTACTCTTTCAAACTCTACTCACGTTGCTCCATTCGGAGCAGTGGGTAAGCGCTCGGCGAATATAAGAATTGAGAACACTGGCTTTATATCTTTGGGGGCACTCACTTCTACCGTTCAGGCATAATCCTATGTTGGTGGGCATAGTATATACGTTGGTGCTTAAAGAGGTTACTTAGTATATATACTAAGTATATATACTTAGTATATATACCAACGTATATACTAAGACCACCAACATAGGATTATGCCTATGATTCACTCACAACAACTTCCATTTTCAGTATCCAGACTAAGGTAATAGGAACAAGTTAAAAATGAAATAAAATCAATATAATTAGGCAAGTAGGATACACATTACAAGTAAAATTAAAGACTCAATAAAGATTGACAAAATTAGTATCCAAAAATATTATGGAATTAATAAAAATGACAAAGATAATTTAAATTAATTAATACATATGAATATAATCTTAAGGGGGCTTATCACACTAAATTAAAAGTTGTTCAATTTGCTTATAAATTTTTTTATGAAATGGTTATAGAAAGGGCTGCAACTGGTCCAAGTTTCACCATCACACCCTAAACAGAAAAGGAGAAAAAAAATACACAACGTATTATGCAACGAATGTTCAACATTTTCAAATAATCTCAGGAAACACATGTGTCAACTAAAATGTCTACTATGTGCTGTAGAAGCACAAACTCTTGTAATAATTGTAATATGTATGTGCAATATATTTATATGTAAATTTTTTTTTTCTTTTTCTTTTTTTTTCTTTTTTTTTGGCCAATTTTTTTTCTCGTTTGTTATCAAGGGATTTGCATGAAACTTGCACACCTTGCTCAATGGATGCCTATCTGCAAGAGTGCCAATTATGAACGAAATCTGTCGAAGTCAAGCTCAGCTACAGGTGGCCGAACTTGGATCTTTATTTTACTCTGGAAAGTAATTTACAACTTCAAGGCGTTTCTCAGCTTTCATTTATTAATCAATTTACATGCAAATTACACCTTATATGTAGAGTTTGTGCTTCTACAAATCTATTGAGACATTTTAGTCCAAAGTCCATTTGTTGGTTTTATAAAAATTTATAAACATCATATATTGCATATTTTTGGAAGGGTAACTTTGAAAAATTATATTATTGCACTAAACACTTTCTTTGATAAAACTGATCAATACAATCTATTATTATGTGTTACTTTAATATCTGAGTGTTATAGAAATGATTTTAGTTGACACATGTGTTCCCTGAAATTATTTGAAAATGTTGAAAATTCGTTGCATAATACGTTGTGTATTTTTTTCTCCTTTTCTGTTTAGGGTGTGATGCTGAAACTTGGACCAGTTGCAGCTCTTTCTATAACCATTTCATAAATAAATTTATAAACAAATTGAACAATTTTTACAAAACCCGTAATATGCCCCCTTAATTAATTAATACTTATTAATTTAATCTTAATATTATAGAATCTTAACATAATGTAATCTTAATATAATATAATCTAAAAGATAATTATTTATAATTAGCTTAATTATGACCCTACCCTTAATATAACATTAAAACAAATATAATCTTAATTAATTAATTAATCTTTATTCAATTACCATTAAACTTATAGATAATAGATATAATACAAACGAGTTAGCATTCATTAAAATACTGAAGAAGATGCTTAAGTAAGTACATGGAGACTTTACTGTAATGTTGCGAACTTTCACGATGATAGATAATTATTTAACCAATGGAGTGCACGCTAGCATCTTGGACAAGGTTAGGCTAGGTAAGGCTCAGTCACTAATGAGATTTTTCCAGATTCTGCTTTTTTTCTATCCTGAAGGCTGATTTTTTTCTATCCTGAAGGCTGATTTTTTCTATCCTCAAGGCTGATTTGATATAAACGTTAACTTTCAACTTTGAATTAATTAGGTCATGGGCTTTGTCACAGCAGTTCTCACCTTGTAGTTCTTCTGGTAGATCAGCAGAGCTAATGATTAATGAGTCGTGCAATTGAGGATGCTCTAAGTCGTCTTCGGAGGCCGCCTGGTGCATCTGGAGGAGAATTATTTGTTTTTATAGCCTTTTGAAGGATATCATTTTGTCCTGGCTGGGGTGTTCTCGGTCTAAATCTTGTATATCTGTTCAACTTTGTCACTTTGACATAAATATAACAAAATTATTGTCCTATGGAGTTGATTTAGCTTCCAGACATATTTTTTTAATAAATCTTAAATGTTTTGTAGCTATTTGTGTTAAATACTAGCAGTACCAGCCACACGTTGCAGTGGCTCAGTCTGGGTAAGTAGGAAAAAAAAAAAAGGGAAAGCACACGTTTCTAATATGTTTAATTTTACAATGCTTGTGGGTATACAATAATTTTTGTTGTTCCATTCTCTGTGGAGATATAGAGACTGTCTGGTTTGCCGACTCTAAAACACTGCAAAATATAATTTTCCATGTGAGATGCAATCCTCGTCTAGATATAAACTGCATAATTCTAAATGTTGTCCCTGAGCTTTGTTGATGGTGATTACAAACGCCAATCGAATTGGAAATTACAATCTCTAAAATTGAAATGGCATATCTGTTGGAATCATAGGAATGCGAGGAATTAGAACATCTTGACATTTGAAAGGTCCTGTCAAATTGTTACTTCTACGACGTCGCTGATTATTTTTTTTTACTGCAAGCCGCGTGGCGTTGCAAAGTTTTGGCTGGTTGATCATGATAATTGGCACGCCGATTTTCAATTGCCATACGTGTGATGGTATCCCTGGCAGATCGATTGAATTCAAAAATTCTGTTGGATAAATAAACGCTTCATCTGCTTCCTCAACAGTGTCGACGAACTTGTATGTGCCGGCCTCGCTTTGAATGTTAGACTGAATAATATTGTTAAGTTCGTGTGCCGGATGCTTTGGAAATGTTGAACGTGGGAGTTTCAATGAATTGTATGTTCAATGGCAATTTCAAAGCAGAGGTAGCAGTTCTTCCACTTGGTAGCAATGTCGCAGCTATTCCGGACGATGCAAGAGCTAAGACTATGCCATTTTGGGCTCGAAATGCTGCCAGAATCAGTCTAATTAAAAAGGTTTTACCAGTTCTTCCTGGCGCATCTAAGAAAATTTCTCAAGCCCGTTATTGACAGTTTTATTTATTTGATTGTAAATGCTTTTTCGCTTGAGCGTTAGATTAGGAATATTTGATTGCACATACGACAACTGATCACCCGTGTTGTTACTTTGTTCACGACGCAATTCTACATCGAACGAAGCTGCAGGAGATCGATTCAGTGATGGCATTTCCAATTGATTGAGAACTTTGCGATTTCTAAGCACAAATCTTCAATCATTATCAACGCTTCGTTGTAGATTTCTGCTGTGAAATCCATATTCATATTTGAATTTTCCTTGCGTATTCGACGTACAATATCTTCAGCCATGTGCAATTTATATTTCTCTCATAACTTTGTTGGAGATGAAGGAGACCAGGCGGTCAATATGATTGCAAACAATGCATGATTTTGATTTGGATGTGACGTGTTGGACGCGTCATTAATGCATTCATCCCAGTGTCGGTCGTTCTCCAATTAATACCAAGCAAGTCATGCACTACGGGAAGTGACATGTGTTACGATGTTGACAAGTCTCAATTGCTGAAAGACGTTGATCCAGGCACATTTACCATCAGCCTGCGAAGAAAGAACCATTAATCTTGATTGGGATGCACAGTGGATGTCTGCCTATCGTAGTTTATTTGAATATGCCAAGTTGTCCGTCGACTCGCTCTCCTTGTTTGCGTCGTTCAAATGATTTTCTACTGGCATTCCACGTGTAATACGTAGGCACTTCCGAATACAGCAGTGTTTTTGCAAATGCGTCATTTTGACATAACGTGAAGAAAGCAGTAACCGTTGTAGCCGGTGGATTCATAGCTGTTTGTTGCACATTTGCAGCTGTGAAATAAACGTATTTTCCATTTTCTTGTTTTCAAAACAAAACAAAAAAATAATAACGAAATATTTCAATTTAAATGCAGATCAATCGACACAGCTCAATTTCACCACCAATTGCACTGAAAAATAAGAACAGTTAAGAACACGAAATGAAAAACAATGAAAAATTAAACAAATATACTATACCCACGAAATGAACACTATGGTAAACAACGCAGCTCAATTCCAAGGCAATGTCACACAAAATAATTAAATCAAAATGAAAATAAATTAAACACTATGAAAAATCAATTTATCAATGCAATCGGAAACACTGAAATGAAATTGTAACGTATTTTAAATTGCTGTGTGTTGCTCTTACGTGCAACAGATGGCGCTGTTTTTCCAAAAGAGCATGTTTTTACCTGTCACAGGTGTGGCATCTAAATAGTAGGTATATAAAAACACTTGTCTGTTCGAATGCAACGTTATGTCAAAATTTCTAAACAATTGGTAAAGAGATTTCGAAGATTTCCTTCACATGAAAAACACAGTTTAAAAAAAAAAAGTTCTTTCCCGTCACAGACGTGACATCTATACAGTATGTATATAAAAACCTGCCCGGATGCGAATGGAACTGTGTGTGAAAATTTCAAAGCAATCGGTGAAGAACTTTTGGAGATTATCGATTTTGAACAAACAAACATTTCCATTTTTATTTATATAGATTACTAGCAGTACCCGGCCACGCGTTGCTGTGGCTCAGCAACGCATCTGTGTTGCTGAGCCACAGCAACCATCCCTGTCCCCCAGTCCTCCCCACCAATCCCCCCTCACCCGTCTCCTCGGCCTCCCAACTATTCCCCACTCCCTCGTCGGATGCCTTCCTAAATGGTCTGATGCTCCCATCAGAAAATTTGGAACATCAAGTGATCTGATGTTCCCATCACTGAAAATATAAGAAAAACAGTTAAAAAATGAAATGAAAATAAGAATAAAAATATAAAAATAAACTATACTCAAGAAATGAACGATATGGTAAACAACGCAGCTCAATTCCTACGCAATTCACACAAAATAATTAAATCAAAATGAAAATGAATAAAAATCTTTGAAAATTCAATATATCAATGGAATCAGAAACATTGAAATAGAATTGTAACATATCTAGTACAGCATGTGTGTTGCACTTACATGCAACAGATGACGCTGTTTTTCAAGAAAAGCATAGTTTTACCTGCCACAGGTGTGGCATCTATAGTTATACTTACGAAATGAACGGTATGGTAAACAACACAGCTCAATTCCAACACAATGTCACACAAAATAATTCAATAAAAAATAAAATAAATCGAAATCTATGAAAATAAAATTTATCAATGCAATCGGAAACATTGAAATGGAATTTGTGACATATTTAGTATAGCGTGCATGTTGCCATTATGTGCAACAGATGGCGCTGTTTTTCAAAAACGCATTTGTTTACCTGTCACAGGCGTGGCATCTATATAGTAGGTATATAAAAAGATGCGCCTATTCGAATGCAACGGTGTTTCAAAATTTCAAAGCAATTGGTGAAGATCTTTCAGAGATTACAGCGTGTGTTGCTCTTACTTCCAACAGATGGCGCTGTTTAAAAAAAAAAAAACATGTTTTTTCCTGTCACAGGTGAAACATGTATATAGTAGATATATAAAAAGACGTGCCTATTTGAATTTCAAAGCAATCGGCAAAGAGGTTTTGAAGATTTCCCTCACATGAAAAACACAGTTTTTCAGAAAAAGCATGTTTTTTTTACCGTCACAGACGTGACATATATATAGGTTGTATATATAAACCTGCTCGGATACGAATGGAATGTTGTGTGAAAATTTCAAAGCAATCGGTGAAGAACTTTCGGAGATTGGCGATTTTGAAGTAACGAACATTTCCATTTTTGTTTATATATATATATATATATATATATATATATATATATATATATATATATATATATATATATATATATATATATATATATATATATATATATATATTTTGCCATGACATTACTCTAACAAGAGAAATGTTGAACAAGAATACCTGCATAATAGACAAAACCCAAGATGTAAGATTACAAATTCTTGAGGCAATTCACATAAGAATAGAGCGACCTACCATGAACACCCAAATCACGGAACTATTTACTCTACCCACCATGAGAGTAAGGACAAGACAAGAACATATCGATGCCAACACAGAAGACAATGTCCAACATAACAGGCCAATTACACTGGATTAATCTTTGTGTTTAGATAGGAGATGCCTCGTATGGGGCCAATAAGCCTTCTGCAGCCTCTATGTTTCACCTCACATATATATATATATATATATATATATATATATATATATATATATATATATATATGTCGTACCTAGTAGCCAGAACTCACTTCTCAGCCTACTATGCAAGGCCCGATTTGCCTAATAAGCCAAGTTTTCATGAATTAATGTTTTTTCGTCTACCTAACCTACCTAACCTAACCTAACCTAGCTTTTTTTGGCTACCTAACCTAACCTTACCTATATATATAGGCTAGGTTAGGTTAGGTAGGGTTGGTTAGGTTCGGTCATATATCTACGTTAATTTTAACTCCAATAAAAAAAAATTGACCTCATACATAGTGAAAAGGGTAGCTTTATCATTTCATAAGAAAAAAATTATAGTAAATATATTAATTCAGGAAAACTTGGCTTATTAGGCAAATCGGGCCTTGAATAGTAGGCTGAGAAGTGAGTTCTGGCTACTAGGTACGACATATATATATATATATATATAAGAAAATTATTAAATACAGAGGTCTAGCACACTGCTACAGCTTTGTTCCGATCGGCTCGGAGACCCTCGGTTCGTGGGGAAAATGTGCATTGAAGTTCCTGAAGGAATTGGGGGACAAATTGATCAGCGCTACAAAAGACCAGAGAGCAAAAAGTTTCTTGTTCCAGCGCCTCAGTGTTGCGATTCAGAGGGGAAATGCCTGTTGCGTCTTGGGCACTAGTCCAACTTCAGAGGAATTCGAAGAAGTGTTTGACTTGCAACAATGATCGAACCCGTCTGTGACATTCATCAATGTTTCCCATTGTTGTGTTCTTCAAGAGATCCATAACCTTTAAGCACCTTTTTGCATTATTATTTTTGTATCAACCCATGTATATCTTGTAACCATCAAATGCATAATAAAGCACAAAAAATATTCAAGGAAGGGGGTGGTAGGAGAAAAGCACACAGAAACTGTATTGGAGGGGATCTAAACATTCCCTCTAATGCGTTATGCGTGGTTTCCTCCGAGGCTATGGGTCCCCCTTCTTCCAGCTAGAGGTGGTACTCCCTTCCTATGATATATATATATATATATAAGTTAGTTATCCCTGTCTTGGAAGACAGGGATAACTAACTGTCTTGGAAGACAGGGATAACTAACTTCTATTGGTTAACAGAGGTCCTACTGAAAAAGTGATTGCACATTTTAACAAAACTCTCAAAACTGTGTGTAAAGGCGATAAAGAGTTGATATCTAGGCTAACAAGTCGATCCCCCTCTCTTCCTTACATGTATGGTCTTATAAAAACTCATAAGCCATATAATCCGGCAAGGCCGATTATTAGTTCAATTGGTTCGGCGGCTTATAAACTCTCTAAGTGGTTAGTCAAAGTTTTGTCCCCTATAGTTGGTACTATTTCCAACTCACACTTGACAAACAATGTGGACTTAGTTAATAAGCTATCCACACTGAATTTAAATTTTGATTTTAAACTTATAAGTTTCGATGTGACCTCTTTATTCACTAAAGTTCCTGTTGATGATCTGTTAGAATTTCTACGTGAGGAACTGCCTAAATATAATTTGAGCTTGCAGACCAATAAAGTATTGGAACTTATTAAATTGTGTATAAAAGACAATTATTTTAGTTTTAATGGAAAATTTTTCAAACAAACATTTGGTATGGCGATGGGCAATCCCCTGTCCCCAGTTTTAACCAATTTGTATATGGAATTCTTTGAAACAAAAATCTTATCCAGGATTATCCCGGCTAATGTAGTTTGGTTTAGGTATGTTGATGATATTTTGTGCTTATGGCCGTGCAACAAAGACCAGATAGTTTTTCTTAATGAATTTAATTCTTCGGTACCTTCAATAAAATTCACTTGTGAGACTGAGGAGAATGGTACTCTTCCGTTTTTGGACATTATGATTCATAGAGTCACTAGAAAGTTCAAATTGAATGTGTATAGGAAACCTACCAACGTGGGGTCGTATGTTCATTTTTATTCGAATCATCATAGTAAAGTTAAACAGGCAGTATTTTCAGGAATGTTTCTACGAGCTTTGAGGATTTGCAGCCCTGAGTTTTTTGATGAAGAGATTGCTAAAATATATGAAATTGGGAAGAGTTTACAATATCCTAAGAGGTTTTTGGATTTTTCGTTTGTACAAGCCAAGCGTACGTTTTATAATCACGTCCCTAAGGCGAAACCAAAAATTATTAACTCATTGGTGGTACCTTATGCGAGTGGACTTGAAAAATTGTCTCTGATTTTTAAGAAACTTAATATAAATTTGGTGTTCACTAATAGTACGATCAAATCCAATTTAATAAAAAACTCACCTGATACAGCAGGTTGTGTGTATTCGATTCCCTGCAATGATTGTGATTCTGTGTACCTTGGACAAACAGGAAAGTCCTTACAATTGCGGTTGTCACAACACGCTTATAGTATTAGAACTGCCCAAACGTCTAATGCATTGTATCTACATACGAGTTTATGCGATCACAATATTAACTGGAATGGGGCAAAAAGCATTACCAATTGTGGGGATTTCGTGGAAAGGAATTTGATTGAGTCTGCTCTAATCAGTCAGTGTCCAAATCTTCTTAATGTTAGTACTGGAATGTACAAACTTGATCCATTTTTAAGTTATAATATTGCACAACAATTTAAGAAACAACTCTGACAGAGAGGCTTACAATGTCTCATTATAATTGTATATTCATATATTGTGTGTTCATGAGGCTTTTCTTTAATCTTTATTCCTTATTCTCTGACCGCTTAATCCTCTTTGACCATTCTAAAGCTAAGCTATACCTGTTTTTGGTTAATTACACCTGACCAACCCTAGGGATGGGTTGGTCAGGTGTCGGCCTATATATCCTCCCCCTTCTCCCTTCTCCTTAGTCAGTCTGGTGTTGACAAAGGCTTTAACAAAGCCGAAACGTTCACCTCATTTCATATTTCTCTGTGGATTTTCCGCATATATATATATATATATATATATATATATATATATATATATATATATATATATATATATATATATATATATATATATATATATATATATATATGTCGTACCTAATAGCCAGAACGCACTTCTGAGCCTACTATTCAAGGCCCGATTTGCCTAATAAGCCAAGTTTTCATGAATTAATGTTTTTTCGTCTACCTAACCTACCTAACCTAACCTAACCTAGCTTTTTTTGGCTACCTAACCTAACCTTACCTATAAATATAGGTTAGGTTAGGTTAGGTAGGGTTGGTTAGGTTCGGTCATATATCTACGTTAATTTTAACTCCAATAAAAAAAAATTGACCTCATACATAGAGAAAAGGGTTGCTTTATCATTTCATAAGAAAAAAATTATAGTAAATATATTAATTCAGGAAAACTTGGCTTATTAGGCAAATCGGGCATTGAATAGTAGGCTGAGAAGTGAGTTCTGGCTACTAGGTACGACATATATATATATATATATATATATATATATATATATATATATATATATATATATATATATATATATATATATATATATATATATATATATATATATAAAATATAGGGAAGGGAGTACCACCTCTAGCTGGAAGAAGGGGGACCCATAGCCTCGGAGGAAACCACGCTTAACGCATTAGAGGGAATGTTTAGATCTCCTCCAATACAGTTTCTGTGTGCTTTTCTCCTACCACCCCCTTCCTTTTTTATTTTTTGTGCTTTATTATGCATTTGATGGTTACAAGATATACATGGGTTGATACAAAAATAATATTGCAAAAAGGTGATTAAAGGTTATGGACAAATATATATATATATATATATATATATATATATATATATATATATATATATATATATATATATATATATATATATATTTATATTTAATGTATACATCAATGATTTGCCAAATGTTTCTAACATTCTTAAGCATACACTATTTGCTGACGATACTACCGTCATTTATTCTGACTCCAACCCCCACACACACTAAATAATATTGTAAATAATGAATTAAAAAAGTCATTCATGGATGTCAACCAACAAACTCACACTAAACATAGAAAAAACCTACTGCATTTTAATTGGAAGTAAATCATCAAATCAAATTCAACTTAAAATTAACATTGTAATATCAGCAATAAAACTGAGCGACTGTTCCTTGGCTTATACATAGACAAAAGACTGAACTTCTACATCCACATACAACACACAGCCAAAACAATTTAGAAAAACGGTCGGTACACTCTATAAAATCAGATGATATGTTCTCCTCTTTGCATCCCCATCATTATACTACTCGCTAATCTATCCTCCCCCTATCCTACATACGGAATCTGTGCATGGGGTTCAACCCCTGCAAATTACCTCAGGCCCATCATCAATCAGCAAATATCTGCTATCAGAACTATAACAGACTCAGTCTTCAGACAACACACAGCCCATCTGTTGAAGTCCCATGACATGCTAAACATACACTCACTCCACACATTCTCAGGTGCGATTTACATATACAAAACCTTGTTCCTAAATGCTAATCTTCATCTGAAACTTTTCGTTGATAAGTGTAATAGAACACATGAGCACCACACCAGAAATAAATATCTCTTTAATTTCCCCAGAATCAAACAAAATCTGTTCATTAAGGACCTGCCCAAAACGCTATTCGTGTTAGTGGCGTTACAGAAATGTAAAAATACCAATTTTATGTAATCTCACAAACCCATTGTACCTTCTGTAAACAAAAATTATTATTATTATTATTATTATGTACTCTGCCCGAAATGTTATGCGTTTTAGTGACGTTACAAGAATGTAAAAAATCCAATTCATGTAATCCCACAACTGCATTGTACTTTCTTGCAAATAAATAAATAAATAAATATATAAATATAAAATAATAAAAACCAATATTGATACTGATTGTTATTTATACGTAACTACTATATACTTACATGTCTCTTCACTCATGGCACACCGAAGCCTACATGCTCTCAGATATATTGCTTTATTATTTAGAGATTCGAGATTCACAAATAAAGATTGTATATATTATTAGAAATTCAGAGTTTACATCTTTTTTTGATTCCAACACAAAAACTATATCTTTGAGACGGTTCATGCAGAGATTATGTCAGAAAAATTATATTTCTCGCGTTTTATATTAATATCATCATTATAGTGTGTAAATATTGTTATGACTCCAGGTAGCCTGAAAAATGAGTCTACCCTGTGAGAGTTATTCAGCAAACCAGACCAACTGAGAGGTCAAAGAAAATATAGACATGTGATTATATATTAAATACTTGGCTAGGGTTAATGAAGAGTTTAAAAGCATAGGCAGAGAATACATATGTAAATAAATGACTTCACATGAGATGTCGAGTTTGTTGGCAAAGTATGAGACTCACTGCAGACAACTTGACCTCACTCGAGCAACAGAAGTCGTGAGAGGAGGTTGCATTGTCTTTGTGTTCCTGACAGTAATGGATGAACCTCTAATTTTGTACTCCGTCAAGAGGAGGGGACCAGTCAGGCGCTCGTGTATGAAGTCTGGGAACAACTTAGTGCTCGATTCAGGACCAGGAGAGGCTGGTGAAGCAGTTTACTAGCGATTTTGTGGGCGATGGAGATCGCCAATGTCGGAGACCGGGACCTGAACCTGCCCTGCGCCAGATAAAATTCTGTGGTAAGGCTGCTTAACCAGTTGCTAGTGATTGCCTGCAGTTGATCGTGTGCCCAGCAATCGTGGCAAGTGTTTATACGTATATTTTATTAAGGCAGTAAGCTTAAATAAGAGAGTAAAGACGAGGCAACCAGCTGGAGGAGGCAGTGACACGTCCACTCTCCCTGGAGGCCAGTGGCTGACTGAGGAAGGCGGCGGTGGCTGCTAGCGAGGGTAGAGCATGGAATCACCCAAACGGGGGAGTTCCCTTCGCGACGTGTGAGAGTTTAAAGAGATGTCGAGTGAAGGAGAATTATTGTGTGTAAATACATTTAGTTATACTTAAGAAGGGAAATATTTTAATTGGCATGTCAATGAAAATTGCAGGTTTGTTGGAGGAGAAGTTGATGGAACGTGGAGGTCAGTGGAGAAGTTAACGGATAGAACTTCAAGGCTGTAGAAGTGAATGCCGAACTCTGTGGAAGAGCAGAGCCCCCCATAGTGAAGAGTGGACCTCAATCTGTGACGAGGAGCAGTGAAGTGAAGTTTCACGTGCTTCTGTGGAATCAGTGGTGGAGAATCACTGGTGTTCGAGGAAAACTTCATTGACGACCAGACCACACACTAGAATGTGAAGGGACGACGACGTTTCGGTCCGTCCTGGAACATTCTCAAGTCGATTGTCTATATCGACTTGAGAATGGTCCAGGACGGACCGAAACGTCGACATCCCGTCACATTCTAGTGTGTGGTTTGGTCATCATACTTTAGCCACGTTATTGTGACTCATCGCCTGCAAAACTTCATTGTGTAGCAGTCTGGGAGGGCTGCAGAAGATCCTCACAGACAATTCTGGGAGAACCTAGAGATATACAGAGTAGTGAGCCTCTAGATGCGAGCAGAGGTTCATGGTGACTACTCATAATGTATTAGGAGAGTGCTTGAATGTCATTGGCGTGCAAGACGCAGTGGGAGATTGACCATTTGTTTGGGTTGAGGAATTTCTATGCAGATGTCTCTATTGTTACAGCCATAGGCTGAGTTATATATATGTTAGGGCTGATTGTATAGTATTATTATGAAAAGAGTGAACCCCACTTGGTGAGGGGGTAATTAGTGGCTAGCCAGGAGTTGGGCAACCACTTGATATGGACAGCTGGTGAAGCCAAGATAGGGTATTGGATCGCAACCAGATTGTAGTAGCTTAGAGTGTTTTATGCCAATATTTTTGTTTCTTTTATGTAGTGTACTTTACGTGTTCTTTGTTTATTAAATGTGTATAGTTAACATGTGTTTGCCCTTGTCCTGTGTCAGAGTTCACTCCCTTCCAACCTGTAGTTGGGGTCGTCCCACGGGTCTTAGCCCCTCAGTACCGGGCGCCACTGCTCGCCCTTGGGCTCCCCCAGTCAACTAAGGGCTGCCCTTATACACCCCTAGCGAGTGGGGAGGTTCAAGCTTCTTATAACTTACTTAAACCTGCCTGTCCTGACACTGGGACATTTTCTCTTGCTTTATCTGGTCTGTCCTGAGGTCGCCAGCTGGGTGTTTATACTCGTGTCCCAGCAACACGTCAGTGGCCTCATTAATTATCTTGGCTAAGGATGCAATGACACATGCAGTGCAAGGTGTCACTACTGGTCTCATAAATATATAATATATATATAGCCCTAGAGAATGGAGGCTCACTTAAACTCCTCAGTTAGTTTAAAAGTTTACTGAAGAAAAACATATATGCATATATAAATGGCATAAAGAAATGTCTATGTTTGGAATCATCTGCTGGCGGCAACACGGTCAGCTGACTGGGTCCACTCCTCCAGCGCGGGCACACACCTCGCGCCTCTGGCAGCACGATCAGCTGACGGCTCTAGCTGTCAGAATGTCGTGATTTTCCCACGCCTCTAGCAAGGCGATCAGCTGGACGTTTCAGAGTACGTTGGTGGCTCCTTGCACACCAACTACCCTTCCAGGATCACTAACATCCCCGCCTTAATGATCACCCACACCAACTCATGCCTAAATGAGTTTTTGGCTCCTAGCCTAACGTCCTGTCACTTAGACAATAAAATGATGAGTGGAAATATTCCCAACATATAAAATACTCTAAATCGCCTAGCTCAAAAGGGGTAAGGGAGGGACAATTATCTACCTTATTTCACTCCAACCACGAAGCTGACTCGTCCTCTATTGAGGGATGTTGAGGTTCCTGGTTCTGGCGTCTGCTCTGTCGACGACTAGTTCCCACCACACACACAGGTTCCTCCGTCGCCTTCGTGGTAACGCATCTTCACCGTGCTGACTCCCAACAGGTACTGCCTTCCTCCTCCTCTTCTCTGGGGTACTGGAGACAGGTACCTCCGTCGTCCTCCTCCATTCTCACTGGCACTGCAAACACCTCGCAGTCCCGCACAGCTTCCTCTCGCCTCACTGCCAGTAGATTTGGACCCGGCCCTAACTTCTCGCTTGATGTGTAAGACGTGGTCCTCTAGTGGTCGTCCCAGACGTCACCAGCCCAACGTTCCCTCTGCTGCAGACTCTTAATAGAGCTCTTGGCTCTCTCATCAGGTCCGTCCTTGCCTCTGGGCACTCCACGGAAGTTGGATGGCTTTTCCGACTGTCTGCAGAATCAAAGCGGAGCTTAAATCTACGAGTAAGGGCTCTCTAGGTCCGGAGCTCGCTCGAGCGCCTCTCCCTTCTATGACGGCTCGTGATGTACTGTCTTCCCGCCCCAGGCGCCAGCCGCCCCGGGCCCTCCGCCTCATGACGTCACACCGCCCGAGGGCTCTCGTCATTGGTCACTTCAGGCACGTGACCTCACCTGGCCAATCACGTGCTGGGAAGCGTCAGGACGTCTTGGCGGGAAACAGGATGACTCGACACCGTCCTGTGCCTCAAAAGGCGTAAGCCCCTTGCATTATCAAACTTAGCTGGCCACTTTACAGCCAGCTTAATCACGCTCCACGCTTTCCCATACATGAAAATGTTCCCTGAACATCCGAGAACACTTAGGCTATGGAGATATGACTCTTCTAATCTGGGAAGGAAGAAATACAGGGGTGGACACCGTCACACCTGGTGAGGTTTCCCAGAAAGCAGAAGGGAAGGGGGGGGGGGGGTGTGGGAAGAGGGAGAGAGAGAAAGGATCACAGCTGTGGATAGGGTGATAGAAAATATTGATTTACAAAAGGGGAACTGAGAAGATCATTCCAGACAAAGAGAGAGTGGGGAGTCACGGGGCTCAAGTAGCGTGTGTGTGCACAGAACAAGGCCAGTGTTACAGCTGCACCCCTAGATATGTGATGATGAACCCCTTTCCAAGATCAAGAGGCGTGCAGGGTGATCTGAGAAATTTCAAGCACTCCACAGTTTATTGTTGGTCGACCGACGGTAGGGGGAGTGTGGCTGCCAAGGTTGGTTGTCTGTTCTGGCAGAGAGTGGTTGGGGGACGTTGTCCACCTGTACACGAGCAACAGTCTGGTGCAGCAGCCAGAGCTCTCTTTGGAGGTTTAAGCCCCATAAGCCCCAACCCTCTCAGGCGGTCCAGGACAAGATATTGAGGACCTGTCCGGGAGATTGGATTAACACACCCTCAGTTTGAGTCCAGGAGGTTGGACTAATACATCCATTGTGGCAGCTGTGTGGGCTACCTATTATTAGCCTGTGTGACCACAGGTATATTCTCTCTCTCTCTTGGGAAGACTCACAGGACAGGATGGAGAAGGTGCAAGCGTTTGTAGAGTCTGGCAAGCCTGAGGACTTGGAAGGTTGCACCAAGGAGCAGTTGAAGCAGATAGCAGAGAAATGTGGCATCAGGGTGAAGGCATCTAAAGTGGCTGGAGTGAAGGATGAGATCCTTAGACAGCTGAGGGCTAAGAGTTAAGCGGCAAAACAAGGAGCCCAGAAAGGAGCTGGAAGTGGAAAGGAGGATGATGGACAAGATGACGTGAGGTCCCAAGGATCAAGTAGGAGTAATCGCAGTAGCAGGAGTAGCAGAAACAGGAGCTTGGAAAGATTCCAGCTAGAGCTTCAAATGCAACAACAACGTGAGGAGAGACAGTTCCAACTGGAAAAGTTAAAATTAGAACTTCAGATAAAACCTGAGGTAGAAAAAGAGAAAATCAGACTGGTGGTAGAAAAGTTAAAGGAGAAAACCAGACTGGAGATAGAAAAAGAGAGAACCAGAATAAGAGAACTGGAGTTGGAACAGGAGAAAGAAAAAGAGAAAACCAGGGTAAGAGAACTGGAGTTAGAACAAGAGAAGGAAAAAGAGAAAGCCCAAGTCGAAAGGGAAAAAGAGAGATCAAAACAAATACAGATAGAAGAAAATAAAACTTTGGCTGAGCAAAGGATTGAACAGTCACTTATCAAGACTATTCAACAAATGTGACAACTGGTTAGGAACTAACCCAGTTGACATTTCCAGACTAAGAATTTCCACAAAGGTGGCTAGCTAAAAATATGACCATGTAAAGGATATAATCGAGTCTTATTGAAACATACTCTTTGTCAGTCATACTGAGTCAGACGAATTAAGTCTAATTGAATCTGACCTTGCCAACTATGAAGACAAAACTCAGGCCAAGTTAGATCATTATAACAAAGTGCTTGCAACACAAAATGTTTCTGCTGGAGTAGAACATTTTTATAGTTAAGTTATACCCAAGCAAGCATCCTGCTCAGATGGAATACATGAGCTACCTCAAAATGTGTGGGAAATTTTTACCCACCATATCTAATAATCATCTAAGAAATGTATAATTTCTATATCATTTCTATATCATTTCTATATCATATCAAAATCATATCTAAATCGTATCAAAATCATATTAGAATCATTATAGATTCATTATATAGCTTGATCCTAGATGACAATGTCCCCATGAACACGTACGCAACAGGGCCCTTTTGATGCCTACGTGACTTTGTACATGATCTCTCAAGGATCCAGAAGCTTCTAGAAGGATTGTTAATTAAAAAACTATTGGAACATTTATTCAACATCCGGTAGGGATAAAAATCGAATCCTTTATAAGAATCAGTGGTGCTATCAAGTACTACTTATAATCTTTAAATCTTATATCTAATTATATTATAATCACATCTTATCTCAACCATAAGTCTAGACTGTAAAAATAATCAATCAATATTCATTGTAAGCTACCTCTGAAGGGAGAGGGAGGGGCATCTCGGGAGCAAGAAGCGCCCACGACGATACCTCGGAGCACTTTGTGTTTGTTTACAACTGAGTGAACAAGTGACGGAGTTGTGTGTTGGACGCGGTCGTGTTTGGGTGTGTTTTGAGTGAGCTCCCGCGGAGGTGGCCGGTGTCATGGCGGCTGCTGGAGGCGCACATGGCGTCTCTCGTACAACCATCGAAGATACCTTAGAAGATGTTGGAAAACCACTACTGCATACCACAAAATTGAATCCTGAACGTCACCCGGTCATAGAAGAGGAGCCCGAAGGAGAATTCATGGATAGCAAACACCATAGTAAGGCAAACAGACTGGAGGCAAAGCGCCGCCATTTATCAGAGGTAAACAGAAATGAGGCCGACGCCACGGGGCCTCAATATCAACACCCACCGCTCAACCAAGGTAGGCCAAGCTCTTCTGAGTTACAAACCTTTATCATTGTTTTTGAGGGCGAAAATGAGAATATTTTCCGAAATAGTAAGGCATAAAGCATCCTATATAATGCCATTCCCAACAAATTCGGAATCGACGTGCACGATATCAGACCAAACAAACTAAAGAACCTGATTGCAGTGGATCACAAACACAGCGCGGAACTGGAGATTTCAAACATTACTGACATCTGTGGTTACAAAGTTAAGTGCTATAAACCACTAGGAGACAGATTAGTGAAATATGTAATCCGGCATGTTGTAGACATCAGCGCAGAAGACATTAAGGCACAACTCGACACAAATGGCATCCCACTCTATGAAATAAAAAAATTTATGCGACGCACGAACGGAGAACTGAGTGATACAGGCACCGCCCTGCTTACTTTTCTGGACTACGTTCCCCCTGATAGGATTTGGTTGAACGGCTTCCTCCACAAACTAGAGGTGTATGTTCCGCGTCCCACCCAATGTTTTAAATGCAAGGGTTTTAACCATACCTCGAAGGGCTGCACTAAAGATATCAAATGTGGGAAATGCTCTGGTTCCCACTACACACAAAACTGTGCATCGGATACACTCACCTGCTCAAACTGTGGTGGCGAGCATGACATCACATTTAAACAATGTCCTTCTTACGTAGCAGCAGCAGCGAAAATGAAGGCTCCCCCTACCACCAACCTGCTAAACAGCAGTGCATTAAAAAAACCTTCCTCAGCCCATCACCAACCTCTACCTCACACTCAACCACAACCTTCGCCTGTACCGGATATCCCTGTCTCCGACAATCCCGCAACCCCAGGGTCCAACCATCTCTCACAAAACGCGCAACTGAATCCTGATTTAGTTGAAACTCGTCACTCGCATCGAAAATGCACTGAAAAAGACCCTGGACCGACTCCTAACAAAATTTTTTGCCCAAGTACCACAACCCACCCCTGAGGCTGACCCAACAGACCCCCCATCAACAGCTACAGACACTGACATCCGCCCAAATAAAGCTACCAATGCTGGACACACATTGTTTGATCAGATGATGGAAAAACTCCTAATTACCTCCTTAGCGCGCCTCACCAAAACCACTTCCCAGGCTGACTTGCCACAAACCCCAACCACCAGTACCAAGAGTAAGACACAGCCACCATCCACATCTAGGTATCCAACTCGTACCACTATGGGCGCACCAAAGAAAACAGACACAGTCACAACCCAAACATCCTAAATGGCTCCCCTAACCTTCATGACTTGGAACGCAAAAAGCATCTAAACATCCCTCACAGAACTTAAACAATTCCTCTACTCATCCAAACCGGACTTAGCATTCATCACCGAATCCTGGCTCACTCCCAAACAAAATCCCGTATTTAAAAACTTTCAGATGCAGAGACTGGACAGACCCAACCGTATGGGGGGTGGCATTTTCCTTCTAACACGAAGTAATATGACATGTAAACCTGTAACACTAACGTATTTTGTGAACGGTAAATTAGAAGTTCTAGCATGCCTAATACCTTATAATGGTACACACATATCCTTTCTGGGTATATACAACCCTGGAGGCACCATAAACTCAAATGAACTGGAATTTTATCTTAACCAATTACGACACCCGATCATTGTTACAGGTGATCTCAATGCTAACCACCCCACATGGAGTAGAGGTACCCAAAATACTGCAGGCACCGATTTGTACAACTACTTAGACACTACACCATATACTCTTCTTTCGCCGCCCTACCTTGCAACCTACTTTAACTACAGAACCAATTATGAAGCCTCACTGGACATCTGCTTTGGCTCTGCACACTTTCAACATGAACTACAGTTTCATACTGGACCAGATATTGGTAGTGACCACAAACCCCTCATAATAAAATTTACTAACTTTCACCCACCAACCCACCCGCTTACGCTTCCCAAGTGGAACATTAAGTACCTAGACAAGAAAAAATGGGCTGATATTGTCCGCCTCCCAGACACAGACGAAGTAGACCCTAACAAACGCCTGTCCACAATCACCTCGACCATAAATTCTGCAGCCACCCAAATGCTTAAGAAAACTTCAGGACATAGGTCATAAGAACATAAGAACATAAGAACAAAAGTAACTGCAGAAGGCCTATTGGCCCATACGAGGCAGTTCCTATTCTATAACCACCCAATCCCACTCATATACTTGTCCAACCCGTGCTTGAAACAATCGAGGGACCCCACCTCCACAATGTTACGCGGCAATTGGTTCCACAAATCAACAACCCTATTACTGAACCAGTATTTACCCAAGTCGTTCCTAAATCTAAACTTATCCAATTTATATCCATTGTTTCGTGTTCTGTCCTGTGTTGATACTTTTAATACCCTATTAATATCCCCCCGGTTATGTCCATTCATCCACTTGTAAACCTCTATCATGTCACCCCTAACTCTTCGCCTTTCCAGTGAATGCAACTTAAGCTTTGTTAATCTTTCTTCATATGAAAGATTTCTAATTTGGGGAATTAACTTAGTCATCCTACGCTGGACACGTTCAAGTGAATTTATATCCATTCTATAATATGGCGACCAAAACTGAACTGCATAATCTAAATGGGGCCTAACTAGAGCAAGATATAGCTTGAGAACCACACCAGGTGTCTTGTTACTAACGCTGCGATTAATAAATCCAAGTGTCCGATTTGCCTTATTACGAACATTTATGCATTGATCCTTTTGTTTTAAATTCTTACTAATCATAACTCCCAGATCCCTTTCGCAATCCGACTTCGCAATCACAACACCATCTAGCTCGTATCTTGTAACTCTATCATCATTACCTAACCTCAGAACTTTACATTTATCAGCATTAAACTGCATCTGCCAATCCTTTGACCATTTCAAAACCCTATCTAAATCAACTTGAAGTGATAGTGAGTCCTCCTCCGAATTAATTTCCCTACCGATTTTCGTATCATCGGCAAATTTGCAAATGTTGCTACTCAAACCTGAATCTAAATCATTTATATATATTATAAACAACAGAGGTCCCAGGACAGAGCCTTGAGGCACTCCACTTACAACATTTTCCCACTCTGACTTGATTCCATTTATACTAACTCTCTGTTTCCTTTGGTATAGCCATGCCCTAATCCAGCTTAATATAGCACCCCCAATACCATGAGACTATTTTTTTAATCAGTCTTTCATGTGGCACTGTATCAAAAGCTTTGCTAAAGTCAAGGTATACAACATCGCAATCCTTACCACTATCAACTGCCTCAACAATGCTAGAATAAAAAGATAACAAATTTGTTAAACATGAACGGCCATTTATAAAACCATGTTGCGACTCAATTATTAATTTATGTTTTTCAAGATGAAGACGAATTTTATTTGCTATTATAGATTCGAGTAACTTTCCCACAATAGACGTTAGGCTAATTGGTCGATAGTTAGACGCAAGTGATCTATCTCCTTTCTTAAAAACTGGTATCACATTAGCAACTTTCCAAAACTCTGGCACTCTGCCTGACTCTATTGATTTATTAAATATGGTTGACAGTGGGTCACAAAGCTCCTCTTTGCATTCTTTAAGCACCCTGGCAAACACTTCATCCGGCCCTGGGGATTTGTTTGGTTTGAGTTTTACTATTTGTTTAAGAACATCCTCCCTGGTAACTGCTAAACTCGTCAACCTGTCCTCGTCCCCACCCACATAGACTTGTTCGGCTGAAGGCATATTGTTAAGTTCCTCTTTAGTAAATACAGATACAAAATATTTATTAAAAATACTACTCATCTCTTCATTACTATCTGTTATTTGACCTGTCTCAGTTTTTAATGGACCTATCCTTTCCCTAGTCTTAGTACGATATAACTGAAAAAACCCTTTAGGATTTGTCTTTGCTTGCCCTGCTATGCGAACTTCATAGTTTCTTTTTGCTTTCCTTATCTAAGAACTAAGGTCCAACAAACCACTTAAACCGTGGTGGAACGCGGAATGTGCACGAACAGTCGCTTTACGCCGACGAGCCATTCAAAAACAAAGACGTCAACCCTCCCTACAGAACTCCGGCAGGCCACAGCAGCGGCCAAAAAAACCATACTATCAGCAAAACGAGCATCATGGGCAACATTCTGTGATAGCCTCACACCCACAACGCCACACTCAAAAGTCTGGGCTACATTTAACAGCATTAAAGGTCGCCCAACATTCCCTTCGTTCCCCCTGATGATCAACGGTTCACTCTGTCAAACACCTCAGGAGCGTGCAAGTGTTCTCGCTGAATGCCTTAAAGTTACCCTCTCAACACCCTTCCTTCATGCCCAAGAACTCTCCCTCAGACAAGAAATTGACCGTGCCATACCGCTGCCCATGCTCGGCGTCGACAACATGTACACCTTAAGCGAGCTACGATTGGCCTTAAACCACCTACCTCTTGGCAAGGCACCTGGAGAGGATGGAATTCCATATGAGCTCATCAAATATCTTCCACCGACTGCACACAGCACTCTTCTAAACTATTACAATCTATGCTGGACTCACGGAAATATTCCTTCACAATGGCAGACCAGTATTATTCTTCCGTTCCTTAAACCAGGAAAAGACCCATCCCAACCTGCGTCATACAGACCTATCTCCCTACTATCATGCCTCAGTAAAGTCATGGAAAGGCTAGTACATACTCGCCTCCAATGGTACCTAGAGTATAGCAATATTATACCGTCACGCCAAGCTGGATTTCGACCGCAATGCTCCACGCTAGATCAAATACTCTGCCTTGAACATGAAATCCGCACCTCTCTCAGAAGCAGTAAATATTGTCTTGTTGTCTACCTAGACCTCAAAGGAGCTTTTGATAGCATTCCTCATACTTGCCTCCTCGCAAAGCTTGCACGTTTAGGCGTACAGGGAAGATTACTCTTATGGTTACAGTCCTATCTCACAAACAGGACCTTCAAAGTCTTTATACAAGGCGAGTTTTCCGATGGCATCCCAATACAAACAGGTGTTCCACAAGGCTCCATACTAAGCCCAACCCTATTTGCCGCATTCTTAGCAGATTTGCCTAACACCCATCCTGTTCACCTCTCGGCGTACGCCGACGACTTAACATTGTATTATTCAGACAATGCCCTACCAAATACAGTCTCTACAATGCAAACAGCACTGGACCACCTCATAGATTGGAAACAACAATGGGGCCTTCAAGTCAGTACTACCAAAACCTGCTATCAGATTTTCACTAAAAAAAGACTACTTCATCTACCCACCCTCACAATACACAACACTCCCATCCAACACGTACGAGAACATAAATATCTTGGCATGCGCTTAGACTCCCCCTTACTTACCTGGAAAGCACACATTCAACACCTTAAACAGACGACACAACCCCGACTCGCCATACTTAAAGCCCTCACTGGCACCACCTGGGGAGCACACCATAAAATCTTGCTCCGTTTCTATACAACCTACATTCGCAGCCAACTAGACTATTGTTGCCAAGCATATGCGTCGGCGGCGCCCACTAACCTACAGAGCCTCGAGGTCATACAAAATAATGTCATGCGACTTATATGTGGCGCAATGCGTTCAACTCCAATCCTCGGACTTTACAGGGAAACAGGCCTCACAAGCCTAGCCACCAGACGAGACATTATGTGTGCCAACTATCTGTCACTCTGCACCACTGCTCACCAGACACACCCATACAGATCAAAAATTAACCCAACAGTTAACCCATATAACCCCCGCTCCCCAACCATTCACTCGCAACCTTTCCTCACACCACACGGGCTACAAATAACCTCAATATAGACCTCTCTCTACTTCAAAACTGTGAAACCCAACCTCCTGTTCCCCCCATTCTACCTTGGCTTTATACAACTCCTAATACAGCAATACAACTCGAAGACAACATTCCAAAATCTGCACCAAACTCAGCCATAGCCTCAGTCTTTGTCTCAACAATGAAAAATTGCTACCCAAATACCACAGAGATTTACACAGATGGGTCTCGCATCTTCATGAACAACGTACCCTCGGTCACTTGCGCTGTATGGATACCGGAATACCTTCTCAAGCAGGGATGGCGGTTACCAAACCAACTATCTATTTTCACAGCGGAATTATATGCCTTGTATCAAGCTCTCCAAATCATCACAACATTACCAGTTGGGATATATACAATCTGTAGTGACTCCAAGAGCGCGATTCAAGCAATTTCGTACTCTTCGAAAACATGCAAGGAGATTGTCTACCCATGCCTTCAACTTCTTCACAAACATCAATTGAACGGTTATGACACCTCTATCCAATGGGTCCCAGCACATTGTGGTATTCTCCATAATGAACTTGTAGACCAACTAGCCAAAGCGATGCACGACATGCCTCACCTCACCCGTCATCCAATTCCCCATGTTGCACGTAAAGGAGCCTTCAAAGATACCATCTCCCAGGATTTTGCAACAAACTGGAAAACGTTATGCTCACCTTTGCACTATGTTTCCATTAAAAAGAAATGGGAAACTTGGAAACATATCCGATATAAAAGCAGAGAAATTGATGTAACGATGACCAGATTAAGGCTGGGACACACCAAACTAGCAGCACACAGCTCTAAGTACAGAACAGACATCAACGAACTCTGTACTCACTGTCAGGTGCCTGAAACAGTCGAACACTATCTCCTGCACTGCTTCCGACATTATAGTGCCAGAGTAAATTTCAAACAAGTCTTTATCGCACTTAAAATACCCTTCACCATCGAGCATATATTAGGAGGCGGTGACCACTCGTCACAAGAAAAATACCAAATAGTCAAAGCACTGGCTAAATATCTCCAATCGACCAACAAATTGGGTCACATCTGACCCGCGCCACATTTATACCTGGCGCCACCAACAGCTAAACACAGAAAACAACTGCCTCGTCGCAACACCAAGGATCAGCTGACGCCATAAACACAACACACCGCCCTACGGTGCGGCAAGTCTCCCTCTAACACACACCTCTGTTTTAATCACCGTTCCTCTATCTACAGCACAAAGCAACAAGCACCTTGGTAGCTCTGATCATCTTCAACATAAACGCGTCCAACAACATCAGTACTGGTGCAGTCATCGGGAGGACAAACCCTTCATGCAAACTGCACCTACTATCAACAACAAGAAGAACAAGTGACGGATCCTTAGCGAACATTACCAGCTCAAGGACACCTTATCAAATATCTTTATCACCAGTGAACACTCTCTAGAACTGGGGGAGTACCTGGACAATATTTACAAGGAAAATTCCTAGAACATTTATATCTATAAGTGTAGAGCGGAGCACTCAGTGACTTGGCTCCACCTTCACCATCAACATATCATTCTTCTGCAACGCAGTTAAAGAAAAATCCAAGTAGCAACGCTACTAGTACATCAAACAGCAACGCTGTAGCAAAATATAGTGCCTAAACTCGACAAGAGAGTTAATCAGTCTGGCAAACTTGTCAGACAAAGCACCCCGACTGGCAGAGAAGTATATTGAGGGTTATTTGGTATATGATTGGCCAATTGTATGCTTGTGTAACTTTAATATCCTATAAATCTGTCTGTTGGTTAAAAAGCGAGGCGAAGCCTCACATTTCAGTAAGTTTATTAAAATTGTAGTGTAGCTGTGAATCTTTATCCAAGCACTAGACCTCATGAGTGTCCATTGTGTCAGAAAAGAATTCAGCCGCAATAAGTAAGAACCTCATAAGTGTCCATAGTGTTGGAAAAGATTCAGTCAAGCTAACTGTATCATAAATTGAATAAATACATTGCATATATACTTGAATATATAAATTAAGTTATCAATTGCTTGCTTAGTTATTTTTAAGTTATCATATAAGTTCATTTAATTGAATATAATTTCTAGTGCTTAGTTAACAGTATTTAGACTACATTTAAGGTCATTTATTATACTTTTACAATTTAATTTGTTGTTTATAGTATAAGTACATATTGGCTGTTAATAGTTATGGAGCTAGGTTAGACTATGTATGTTTAAATCCCTGATTTAAACAGAGCCAGTGTTCAGTCAGATAACTGAATTTATTAAATCTTATCCTTGTATAAAATACAAGCTGATGTGAGATCCCTGTCTACAGGTGGACTGGAACTTCTATCAACTAAGTCATTCACCCCACCTGTCCCTTACAGCCCACAATCTGTCATTAGGAAAAGAGGAGCTAGGATTTACAACCCTAGCTAGAGATTTTAGTTGAATTAATTTGCAGACAGTAAATTTTTAATTTAGTTCAGTACAAGTCCCTGGTAGTCTCCTCTTATATCAATCCCAGCAGGTTTTTCCCACAAAATGAGGAGATTCCTCTAATCAACAATAACAGAAGTTAATCAGCAGTAAATTAATTCTCCAGTAACAAGCTAAATGAGAAACCCAGCTGAGTAATAAACCCAGATTGAGCCTGGTACAAATAGTATTCGCCGAGATGTTTTATAGTTCTCAGTGGAAAATCAGTGGTCTGTAACCTAAACAGGTACATGTCACAGCGACCAAGCCATTGAACCCACTGTAGACCTAGAATTATTCTCGACAAGTAATAATTGACCACGCTCAGTCTCCCTAGGTAATTAATAATACTAGGCCAGAGAATCTAGCACTCCCTAGGTATTTGATAACATTTGGCTAGAGAATCTAGCACCCCTAGGTAATTAATAATATTAGGCTAGAAAGCCTAGCACTTCCTAGGTAATTAATAATATTAGGCTAGAGAATCTAGCACTTCCTGGGTTATTAATAATATTAGGCTAGAGAATCTTGCACCCAATGCATCCAGCATTTCCTGAATTCAACAGTAACTCGAAATCATCAAGAAACTTCTACACCTGCAAATTCACCGGGACCAAGGTTCATTATACCTGTGCTTAAGGTTTGCTAAGAAAACCTTACAATAGTCTTTAACAGACTACAACATTTATTCAAAGTTTTCTGCACTAGAAGCTAGTGAGTTATTTGCATTAGTTTTTGTTTGAGCTGTTTTTCTTTCTTTTCTGCTTATTATTGTAGGAGTGCAGCACGAGCAAAATTGTAAACTTACCAATATGTAAGTGAACATACAACAGAGAACTAATAAACCGTGAAGCGTTTAGGTTGGGATAAATTGTAACAAATTATCTTTCAAGTAAGATTAATCGTAGCAATAATTAAATTTCCAGCAACCTTAGGTTTCCCATCATTTAATGTATTAACATTAAACCTTAAGCATTGTAACCTAACATGTTTAACGAGCTGATTTAATAGCTCACCTAAAGATTAACGTAATAATTGAGCGCTTTATTGTTGATAATGATGTTTGAACGCTTTATTGCTCCCCACACTAATTCGAGCCCCTTGTTGCTCACCATCATATGAGCATATTTACTCACCACAATAATCGAGCGCTTTATTGTTCCCCGTGATAATTTGAGCGTATTAATGTTCACCGTGATAATGGAGCCCATCATTGCTCCCCCACGATAATACGAACGCCTAATGCTCGCCATGATAATTTGAACGCTTTATTGCTCACTGCGATACTAGAGTTTACTTCGCTCACCATGATAACCTGCAACTATTAATTCTCACCACGATAAACTGAGTAGAACCCACTACTCAACATTCAACTAGTGACACTAGTAAGAATTAGTAAGTTGTCACAATTAGCTTAGCCCTCTACTTAGATAGGTTAGAAAAATTATACCATCTATTTAGGTAGGTATTCAGGACATTTTTATCAATTGAGTATCAGCTGAATCTGCATTCAAGATTAAATACAGTTGACTATTCATAGAGACTTATTTAATAAAATTAATTTCTCATTTAAGTTGAGGATGTATTAATGAGTTTCCAGTGATAAGCCTGCGAGCTGTAGTTTAATTAGCTTATAAGTCAGAATGACTAGGCTACTAATCTCACTGTCGACCCAGAGTCTTCCTTGATTTTAATGAATAACCTATTGAGTTCTCTAATATTACATTAACTTTAGCTAGTTAAAACTTAGTTATATCATTAGTCAGAATGACTACTGCACGGCAGTGCATATTAAATCAAATTTGTTGATTTGAGTTTGGGGTGATCATGATGCTCAGTGATGTGTTATTGTCTAGTAACTCAACAGTTACAAGTCACAGCGGCCTTACTGTAGTATCGAAGTCTCCTTGATCTTTAATGACCAAATGATTAATATTCTTTAATTAAAGTATATTAATGTAGAATACAACTTATAAATAATGTAATCTGTTTTTAAGAACATTTTCTGAGTTCACAGTACAATTTAACAATTAAGTAATTCAACCATTACACGTCACAGCAACCCAAGTCCTCGAGTCTACTGCAAACTTTAGAGAGTTTTTGATTACAAATATCTTAATCATTTAATATTCCAATATTTAATTCTTGTTCCCATAATGACTTAGAGTCACATCTGTTGTGACAGATTCGGGACATCCGTTATGTGTGTTCTAACGTACTAACATACTAACCCATAATGTAACCAGAGTTGGAATGGAAACGTCAGTACTCAACATTGAATTACGACCCGAGTTTTCCTTCCCTGGAGTTATGTTGGAAACTACTTGAGCTAGCGATATTGCATCATACAACTCCGCGGAGGAATAAATACTATCTAGATGTTAGAGAATTAAGTAATATTCTCACTTTCTGTCAGTATTCTTTCTAAGAATTATTAATTGACAGTATAGCAACCAGTGGTCTGATTTTTTTTTTTAGATATATACAAGAGTTGTTACATTCTTGTACAACCACTAGTACGCATAGCGTTTCGGGCAGGTCCCTGGAGTACGATCCCCACCGCGAACAATCGTTGTTACAACCAAGTACACATGTTACTGTTGCATTAAACAGAGGCTACAGTTAAGGATTTGCGCCCAGTAAATCCTCCCCAGTCAGGATACGAACCCATGACAAAGCGCTCGCGCAACGCCAGGCGAGTGTCTTACCACTACACAACGGAGACTGATGTATTCATACTTGCGGGGGCACACCTTACCTTTTTGGGGGGGGTGCCATTATTGTTTTTGGAGGATTGTATGGAATTAGTTAGGATTAGATAATTTGTTTTGTTTTTGAGGCATTGGGATAAAATATTGTTGGGTTAAAAATGTTGTTCTTTGGAGGTAATTGTTATGGTAGGGTATTATAAGAATTTTGTGCTTTAAAGTACCTTACATACGAATTTCTTAATTTCAAAGAGGGGGGGGGGGAGTTGTAATGGCTAATTCCCTTCTTCCCTCCCTCTTTGCCCATTTGTCAAGGGCCAAGAGGTTGACCTGAGGGTGGTCTTGCTAGCTTGGTCCTCTTGGTGCCTATGCTCCCCCCACTTCATTCCCCCACTTTTCCCTCTCCATTCCCCACCGAATTCCCTCTCTTCCCCCTCTCACCGATCCCCCCCCCCCCCCCCCCGCATACCAGGCGAATCAAATGTCCCTACCTTTTATCTTAGAGGAGATTAGAGGAGACAGGTTTGAACATAATTTATCAGTTTCTGTAAATATTGCTCCGATGTGCCTCAGGCTCGGGTGGTCCACTACAGAGGCACCTTAATTTTAATTGTCCCCTTCGAATAGCTGAGGAGAGCTGACTCAATCTTCGAGAATTTCATGTACCTTCAGGCAGATCAGTGAAGGTGATTGGCAGTAGATAAGTGCCAAGTCCTTATTGGCCGTGGAGAACCATACCTCAGGCCTAGTTTTAAATGGTTGGCTGTAGCCAAAAATAATGGGTGGAGCCCCGGGGGCTGTATTAGATTGTGGGAGGAGTACTCCTTCCACCGGTAAGCTGGTGAAACAAAATTTCAGTAGTGTGTTCTGGGAGTGCTTGGGGGTGGGAACTCGGTCCGGCATCAAAGGGGCTGAGGGCAGCCATCGACATCTAGGCCGGAGAGCGGTTTTAAGGTATTGTGCACTTGAGTACTGGTAGATATCCATTTTGCCTCTTAGGGATTATAGAGTAGGGTATATGTTCATTTGATTTCAATATATGTGTTAAATATAATAAAGTTATTAATTAGTTTTTGTTGTTTAGTTATCTGTCCCTTTTGTCATTAATTTTTAGCAGTTTCTATATGCAGTATATATATGTGTGGTATTTGGAAATCCCCCTGTTCTCCATTTACTGGATATTAAAGTTGACCTTGGACCTAAATAAGCAAAGTAAATTAATCAAACTAATTCCCAAGATTTATTACCGAAGTTCCTATTGCCTGAGGAGTTCATGATTACCGATTCCTTGCCTTCCTGGGGGATCGGTGTTAGATACATTCAGGTATGTTAGATCGGGAAGGTGGTGGCAGTGTTCTTAATTAGGTTTAATTATAAGTTTAAATTAATAACTCCTATTCTTGTTGTTTCCTCCTCATTTAATATTTCAGCTTGTACCCGCGGTAGATCAGTGAGGGTTCATACTGAGCTGTAGCAGTGTTGAGCTGAGGTATTGATTGGTGAGGAAGAGGGGAGTAGATCAGGTTATTACACACTCTCACTCACTCTCCCACACTCACACATTCTCCCACACTTTCACTTACTCTCCCACATTTTCTCTTACTCTCCCATACTATGACACACTCACTCTCCCACACTCACTCACTCTCCCACACTCTCTCACACTCACTCTCCCACACTTTCACTCACTCTCCCACACTCCCACTCACTCTCCCACTCTCAATCACTCTCACACACTCTCACTCACTCTCCCACACACTCACTCTCCCACACTCTCACTCTCCCACACTCACTCACTCTCTAAACCTTTAAAATCTGTGTCAACGGAATGTATGTTTTTAGTTATCTCTAATGGTTTTAATAACGTTAGAAATACGTATTTATTGAATTCTACGTATTTATTGAACTGCTATTGAATTCAATAGGTTCTTCTCCTCCATTGGAACATCCCTCTTGCTCTCTAGTGGGAACATCCCTCTTGCTCTCTAGTGGGAACATCCCTCTTGCTCTCTAGTGGGAACATCCCTCTTGCTCTCTAGTGGGAACATCCCTCTAAAGGGAACATCCCTCTAATCCCTTGCTCATGATTAAAGAATACCTAACAGGTAACAATCCAGAGTCTCTGTACCTAACTCCTGCTAACTCCTCTGATGTTAATGAGGTAGTCCTTTCCCTAAAAACTAAGTCAATTGCCCTTGATGCGATACTAACTCTAATTATCAAAAAAAGCAACCAGACTTCTAGCTCCTTCCATTGCATTACTCTGCAACAAATCACTTGAACTCCAAACTTTTCTGGATATTCTAAAAAAAAATCGAGAGTAACCCCAGTCCACAAATGTGGTGATCTCACTGATGTCAACAATTACAGACCTATATCAATTCTACCAACCTTGAATAAAATATTTAAAAAGCTAATCTACAAGCAGCTTTACTCTTATCTTGCCAAGAACAATATACTTAGTTTTTGCCAATATGGTTTCAGACAAAATAAAAGCACTGACGATGCACTGATTAGTATGATTAACTTGATACATACAGCTTTTCATAAAAATGAGTTCCCTGTTGGCTTATTTGTTGACCTACGAAAGGCTTTTGACACTGTCAACAACTAAAACCTTCTTCTTAAATTACATCATTATGGAGTCAGAAGTCAATTCATGCAATACCTTCAATCTTACCTTTCTGACAGGGTCCAGTATGTTTCTGTGAATAATTCCATTTCTCCTCCCCTACCCATAAATATTGGTGTTCCACAGGGCAGCATACTTTGCCTCTTTCTCTTCTACATTAATGACCTTTCAAATGCTTAACAACACCTCAAACCAATCTTTTTGCTGATGACACAACCTTCATTTTCTCCAGTCCCGACCCTCTTGCTCTAAATGTTACAGTGAATACTGAACTAAAGAAAGCCCATCTTTGGCTAACTGCTAACAAACTCATCCTTAACATTGACAAAACTTTCTATATTTTGTTTGGTAATAAATCCTCAAATTAAATAAATCTAAGAATAAACAATAGTCAATTTAGTAACAAAGTTGATAATAAAATCATTGGTATCCTCATCGATAACAAGCTGAATTTCCAGGGACACATTCTAAATATAGCAAAAAAAAGTTTATAAAACTGTTGGCATTCTTTCTAAGATCAGATATTTTGTACCCCGCCCTGCCCTGGTGACGCTCTATTATTCTCTCATCTATCCTTATCTCAACTATGGTATTTGTGCTTGGGGGTTCTACTTACCAAAATCATTTACGTCCTCTAATTACTCAACACAAAGCTGCTATTAGAACAATATCTAACTCTGGCCCCAGACAGCACTCGGTACCCTTACTCAAATCTCTGAATATGTTAGATATTAAGTCACTGCACATCCTCTCATGTGTACTCTATATATTTAAAACTCTGAACTGTAATGCCAATCATGACCTTAAAAGTTTCTTAGAAGTTTGTAACAGAACCCATGGACAGAACACCAGAAAACAATACCTATTTGATATCCCAAGTGTATGACTTAATCAAACTAGAAATGTTCTACAAATCAAAGGACCCATAATGGGGAATGACCTTCCCAATCATGTCAAAGACTGTACATCTCAACTAGTTTAAGATAAAAATTAAAAACTACCTAATAAACTCCATGTAATCTACCTCACCCCTAAATGTCAATCCATGTCTTACTATATTAAACAACGCTGGTTGTTGACCAACTTGTATAATTGCTGTTCTCTGCCTTGTTCCCCGCCTTTTTTTATTTTTTATTTTTTCAACACAATTTATACTTTAAGCGCAATTACAATTAAGTTTTAGTCTAAGTGATTTTTTCCGCCATTACCTTGCCCGAAATGCCATGTGTACTAGTGCCTTTAGGTATTGTATGTACTATCTCTATCTTTAAATCCAACATTATGATTGTAACTGAATGTATGTACCTTTACCTGAATAAAAAATCTAATCTAATACCTTTGCCCAGTTTATTATTTTATTTTATTTATATATAAACAAGAAGATACATTGAATTTGTGAGGATACATAGCATAGTGATTACATTCTTGTAAACCCACTAGTATGCCCAACGTTTCGGGCTGGTCCTTAATTAATCTAACAGATAATTTTAAGTAGGTAAATTGAAACAAAATTTATAAAATGATAAGTACATTGCAAGAAAAAAAATGAGACGAGAGAGATTTGTAGGTATATTAAAGCACATAGGTAGCTCAGATTGATTGCATTGACAGCTTGAATGGTAATTTAACAAGGATTAATAGGCACAATACAGTATATTGCTTGAACATATAAGAAGACAGCAATGATCACTATAGTAAAGTTGCTTGGATTAGTTACATAAAGATTGGGTAACACTAGATACAGAGCAATTTTAAAGCACAGAATAGGAAACTATGAAGACGAAATTAGGTACTTTTTGTTTTTGTTTTTGAATGAGGCAAAAGTTGGACAGCTTTTCAATTCATTAGGGAGTGAGTTCCATAGACTAGGTCTCTATGCAAATAGAGTGTTTACACAGACTAAGTTTGACTCTGGTGATATCAAAGAGATATTTATATCTGGTGTGGTGATAATGGGTCCTATTACATCTGTCCAGGGAGAGTTTCAGAGCATGGTTTGCATTTAAAAACAGGTTTTTGTAAATGAAGTTGACACAAGAGAATGTGTGGGTGAGTTTATGTTTAGCATGTTTAGGGATTTAATCAAGGGGGCTGAGTGTTGTTTGAAAGCAGAGTTTGTTATTATTCTGGTAGCAGATTTTTGCTGGGTGATGATGGGCTTGAGGTGGTTTAAAGTGTTGGACCCCCATGCACAGATACTATAATTAAGATAACGATAGATTAGTGCATACTAGGTAGGTCTTTTCTATGTTTAGTGTTAGTTTGTTAGTTGACATCCATAAGGGGACTTTATTTCATTATTCACAACATTATTTAGTGTATGTGGGTTTGGGTCTGAATAGATGAGGGTACTATCATCAGCAAACAATATAGGTTTAAGAATGTTTGAGACATTCGGCAGATCATTGATATATATAAGAAAGAGGAGAGGTTCCAAGATGCTGCCCTGTGGCACTTCAACGGTTATTGGTAGAGTGGGAGAAGTTATATCATTGATGACTACATCATTGGTAGTCATCAATGATATATGCACATACGACAACAGATCACTCGTGTTGTAATTTTATTCACGGCTGTTATGTGTGTCAATATGTTTGACATATAATATGTTCAAACATATGTTTGAACATATGAGGTTGGAGTAATCATGCACATTAGTGCGTGGGAAGTACGGGGCTGTACTTCCCGTAGGAGTAGTGTTAAAAGATGCCGTTGTCACAAGAGTCACTCCAGGGTGTAGGTGGTCATTACTGTGGGCCCTGGAACTCAATTCTGCCACGGAAGAGGAATGGGAGCAGAGAGGGCCAATCTGGAGTCAAAGGAGCCAGGTCAGGGCCCAACAGCCTGGGTTATGGAGCCCCATCTCCCATCACCAGCAGACTCGGGATGGTTGGAGGGGGGGTTAATCGCCCACCTCACGGGGCCTGTGTAAATAGTTCGGTATCTATGCAGCATTAATTTCAAAAGCCTGCGAGTGAAGATATACCACCTACCAGGACACCTATGGGAGGCCAAGTACTGGCAGGAAGGGGTGCGTCGTCCCCTGGAGTACTCCCACTTTTCAACAGTCGCATTGCCTCTTAACATTCTGACACTGGTGGGAAGCCTTCTCCCATGGCTGCATACCCAGCCATCCACCAAAGGGATGGCTGGGTATCCAGCAGGACACTCCATTGACCTGAACAAGCTCCCAATGGGTGTACTTTAGAGTGTAAAACGCCCAAAGAGGGGTAGAAGGGGCCCAGGTAATCTTCACCAGCCCAAGGAAGTCGTGCGTGGGCCCCGTCATCAAAACTCGTTTGAGTGTGGCAGGGTAATGTAGCACTTATCACATGGCACATGTCTAAGAATTATCACTCATTCAAGCAACAGCAGTCAAATGTTACTTGATAAAGATCCCACTGAGGTATAATACTCTAGTAAATAAAATTTAAGAATCCTAGATCAGGACTGTTCAAAGTGGTGTGCCACTAAATGGAGGACTGCATTTGGCGACTAGAACACAAATATAATTATGGCTCACCAGTTTAGTTATGGCCAATACCCAGCCCAGCCAGAGTCATTTCTTCTCTTACTGGGGTAGTAAGGAAGGTAATGAAGATAGGACTAATGATCTGCATAGTCATACTTTAGAATTTTGTGTGTGGTAATTAGCATAAATGATCATCCAGGGACAATTAAGACATTAGGAGAACATTCAAGTCAAGAAATGTCTAGTGTTATCCAACAACCAAACTCTTCCACTCTCCATACTGTCCCTGTGTTATCCTTCCACATCAACGTAGACAATTTTGCAAAATTGAGGAATCTAGCACTTTAAAAGTCAAAATTCAAGTCAAAAAGACCAAAAACTATGGCCTCATTGTAACTTCGACGAATCACAAGAGACATCACTCCACAGTAATCATTTGGCTGCCAGAATGGACCACCAGATGAATTGTGTGGGAACCAACGTTGCTGTTTCCAATCACAAAAGGAAAACTCTTCAGTACAAGTTCCGACAGTGATGGCAATTGGTGTTCTGTGACCAAAGCCAACAGGAAGAACCACTCCATTCTGACGTATCGAGAACAGTCCTCTACAGATGAGCACGCCAGCTACTGATTAAATCTGCACTGCCAGTCTTCTAGGTACAGCATGATGTCTCCTCGTAAACAACAAAGTACCCCAAGCTCCAGATCAAAGCAAAGTCAAACCTCAGAGGCAAATATATTCTAAGGTCTGAAGACTAGACAGCTGTAACCATTCTTAAAAATTACAGAAAATGAGACGAACTAAAACCAGAGGACAAAATAAGGAAAATCATTGTCCAATACAATTATAAGGGCGTCTGACGGCCGAGTGGACAAAGCTTCGTATTCGTAGTCCTGAGGTTCCGGGTTCGATCACCAGTACAGGTGGAGACAAATGGGCAATGTTTTTCACCCTGATGCCCCATACCCCTGTTACCTAGCAGTAAATAGGTACCTGGGAGTTTGACAGTTGCTATGGGCTGCTTCCTGGGAGGGGGGGGGTGTAACAAAAGGAAGCCTGGTCGAGGACCGGGCCGCGGGGACGCCAAGTCCCGAAATCCCAAGATAACCTCAAGATAACCACTATCCCTTGCACATAGCCCTAGCTCATATCTAAGCTGAATTATACGGTGTCAGCAGAAAGATGCCAGGAAAAAGCCACGAAGCAAGAAACCCAAGTCCTTCTCACAGTAAGAGGACGGATCCCAGAGAAACTATCTTGGCATTAGGGGCGTGATCCACCACAGGCCTTACATACCAAGAGCGCCTCGGATGCAAATTTGGACATCACAAGGATGGCTGGCAACGCCCAGTCAGGGGTGGAGTCTGCAACCAGCCCCAGGACACAAATATACCTGGATAACAAGGCAAACCAGCCCATCCAAGCCAAGTGCCCAAATTGCTCCAAGGAACACCACGCCTGGAACCTAAGATGCCCTGAACGTCTTAAAAAGATTCAAACGTCTCCCCCCCCCCACACACACACACACACACCAACACACACACACACAACCAACACACACAACCAACACACACACACACACACACACACACACACAGGACGAGATGAGGAACTTCCTAATGGGAATACCATGGGAAACAGAACTTAGAGACAAGAATGTGCAGGTCATGATGGATATTGTCACCCAAAAGTGCCAGGAAGCTGCAGACAGGTTTATCCCCGTCCAAAAGGAGAAAAACGAAAAACAACAGAAAAACCCATGGTTCAACCAGGAATGTAAGGTAGCGAAACAACTGAGTAAAAGAACATAGAGAAACTACAGAAATAACAGAACACCAGAGAGCAGGGAGAGGTACCAGAGG
The DNA here is from genome assembly GCF_040958095.1 of Procambarus clarkii. Lineage (NCBI taxonomy): Eukaryota > Metazoa > Arthropoda > Malacostraca > Decapoda > Cambaridae > Procambarus > Procambarus clarkii. Next base: position 35,107,915 of record NC_091206.1, on the reverse strand, counting down.
CCAGAAATGAGTACATCAGAGTGAGGAGGGAAGCAGAGAGACAGTTGAAAATGACATCGCGAGTAAAGCCAAGGACCCAACCAAAGCTGCTCCACAGCCATATCAGGAGGAAAACAGCAGTGAAGGAACAAGTGATGAAGCTGCGGAAAGGGGAGAACAGATACACAGAGAATGACAAGGAGGTGTGTGAAGAACTCAACAAGAGATTCCAGGAGGTCTTCACAATAGAACAAGGAGAAGCCCCTGCACTAATGAGGAGGCGGCAAACCTTGGAAACCTTGGAGGAATTTGACCTCACCAGTGATGAGGTCAAAAGGTGCCTGCTGGAGCTAGATGTGACAAAGGCTGTTGGGCTGATAGAATCTCACCATGGATACTAAAGGAAGGTGCAGAAGCACTAAGTGTGCCACTCTCTATGGTGTATAACAGGTCACTGGAAACAGGAGACTTACCAGAAAGTTGGAAGACAGCTAACGTGGTCCCAATATACAAAAAGGGTGACAGGCAAGAGGCACTGAATTACAGGCCAGTTTCCTTAACTTGTATACCATGCAAGGTGCTAGAGAAGATCGTGAGGAAAAGGCTCGTAGAGCATCTGGAGGGAAATAACTTTGTAACGCACCACCAACATGGGGTTCAGAGATGGTAAATCGTGCCTCACAGGTTAAATAGAATTTTATGACCAGGCAACGAAAATTAGGCAGGAAAGAGAAGGGTGGGCCGACTGCATTTTCCTGGATTGCCAAAAAGCCTTCGACACAGTACCCCATAAAAGGCTGTTAAAAAAATTGGAGCAACAGGCAGGAGTAAAAGGGAAGGTGCTCCAGTGGATAAGGGAGTACTTAAGCAACAGGAAACAGCGAGTAACGGTGAGGGGGAAGACATCAGAGTGGCGAGATGTCACCAGCGGAGTCCCACAGGGCTCAGTACTTGGACCCATCCTGTTTCTAATATATGTGAACGATCTTCCAGAGGGTATAGACTCATTCCTCTCGATGTTTGCTGATGATGCAAAAATTATGAGAAGAATCAAGACGGATGAAGATAGACAGAGGCTACAGGATGACCTGGATAAACTGGAGGAATGGTCTAGAAAATGGCTGCTGAAGTTCAACTCTGGAAAGTGTAAGGTGATGAAATTAGGCGAAGGGAGCAGGAGGCTGAACACAAGGTATCATCTGGGAGGGAAATCCTGCAAGAATCAAATAGAGAGAAGGATCTGGGGGTTGATATCACACCGAACCTGTCCCCAGAGGCCCACATCAAAAGAATATCATCAGCGGCATATGCTAGACTGGCCAACATAAGAACTGCCTTCAGAAACTTGTGTAAGGAATCTTTCAGAACCCTGTATACCACTTATGTAAGACCAATCCTGGAGTATGCAGCTCCAGCCTGGAGTCCATACCTAGTTAAACACAAGACAAAGTTAGAGAAGATTCAGCGGTATGCCACCAGGCTCGTCCCGGAACTGAGAGGATTGAGCTACGAGGAAAGGCTAAAGGAGCTGAACCTCACATCCCTGGAAAACAGAAGAGTAAGGGGAGACATGATAACCACCTACAAAATTCTCAGGGGAATTGACAGGGTGGACAAAGACAAACTCTTCAGCACGGGTGGGACACGAACAAGGGGACCCAGGTGGAAACTTAGCACCCAGATGAGCCACAGAGACGTTAGAAAGAATTTTTTCAGTGTCAGAGTAGTTAATAAATGGAATGCACTAGGAAGTGATGTGGTGGAGGCTGACTCCATACACAGTTTTCAAATGTAGGTATGATAGAGCCCAGTAGGCTCAGGAATCTGTACACCAGTTGATTGACAGTTGAGAGGCGGGACCAAGAGCCAAAGCTCAACCCCCGCAAGCACAATTAGGTGAGTACAATTAGGTGAGTACACACACACACACCCCAACACACACACACACACACACACACACCCCAACACACACACACACACACACACACACCCCCAACACACACACACACACACACACCCCCACACCCCCCAACACACACACACACACACCCCAACACACACACACACACACACACCCCAACACACACACACACACACACCCCAACACACACACACACCCCAACACACACACACACACACACACACACACCCCAACACACACACACACACACACACCCCAACACACACACACACACACACCCCAACACACACACACACACACACACACCCCAACACACACACACACACACACACACACCCCAACACACAACACACACACGGGGACAACCCCGCCTCCCTCTGCATAGAAAACCCCCCTACCCCAAACCCTCCCTGCCCCCACTCAAAAGTTCAGCCAAATCTCCCTCCCCCAAACCCAATCCCCACCCTTCTACCCCTCCCTCCTCCCGAGTCCTCCCTCCCCCCCTTTCCTTCCCGTCCTCCCTCCCCTTTCACCCCATACCCTCCCTGTCCCTCCCCCTTCACTGGATCCCCCGCCCCTCATTCCAGTATCCTCTGAGATCCTGTTACCCACCTCACAGGTCCTCACACCCATGGAACAGCCTCCCCCACCAGCAGAACACTCACCAAGGAGGCGATTTGAGAAGGGACAGAAGAAAGTGAGCCTCAAAGCGATGTACACTAACATAGATGGAATTACAAATAAAGCAAATGAGCTTGGAGAACTGGTACTAGAGGAAAACCCAGACATAATAGCCCTCACAGAAACAAAGATCACGAAAACAATAACAAATGCAGTGTTCCCACAGGACTATGTTATGCGGAAAGAGAGGGAAGGAAGAGGTGGGGGTGGTGTAGCTCTGCTGGTAAGAAAAGGCTGGGATTTTGAGGAGATGGATATTCAGGGCTGTGAAGGTTTCAGTGACTACATAGCAGGTACTGTAACAAATGGAGGGAAAAAAAATTATAGTCGCAGTCATATATAATCCACCACCAAATGACAGAAGACCCTAGACAGGAATATGATAGAAACAACATGGCCACCATTAACATAATAGAAAGAGCAGCTTCTGTTGCTAGCAGGAATGGATCTGGACTACTAATTATGGGAGACTTCAACCATGGGAAGATAGATTGGAAGAACAGAGACCCGCATGGAGGACCAGAAACATGGAGAGCTAAGCTGCTGGACGTGGCAACAAGAAACTTTCTAAGCCAGCATACCAAAGAGCCAACAAGAATGAGAGGAGAAGATGAACCAGCAATGCTTGATTTGATATTTACCCTAATGAATGGGATATAAGGGAAGTTAAGATGGAAGCGCCCTTGGGAATGAGTGACCACAGTGTATTGAACTTTGAGTACCTGGTAGAGCTAGGACTTGTCTCCCCCCAAAAAGAACTAGGAATCAAAAGGCTGGCATACCGAAAGGGGAATTATGAACAGATGAGAAGTTTCCCAAGTGAAATACCTTGGGACACAGACCTCAGAGACAAGTCTGTACAGGGTATGATGGACTATGTTACCCAAAAGTGTCAGGAGGCAGTAAACAGGTTCATCCCGGCCCAAAGGGAAAAATCCGAGAAGCAACAGAAGAATCCATGGTATAATAGGGCATGTATGGAAGCGAAGAAACTGAACAAAAAGGCGTGGAGGAACTTCCGGAATAACAGAACACCAGAAAGCAGGGAGAGATACCAGAGAACCAGGAATGAGTACGTCAGGGTGAGAAGAGAAGCAGAGAAAAATTTTGAAAATGATATAGCAAACAAAGCCAAGACCGAACCAAAGCTACTCCACAGTCACATCAGAAGGAAAACAACAGTGAAAGAACAGGTATTGAAACTTAGAACAGGAGAGGACAGGTATACAGAGAATGACAGAGGTGTGTGAGGAACTCAACAAGAGGTTCCAGGAGGTCTTCACAATAGAACAGGGTGAGGTCACTGTGCTAGGAGAAAGGGAGGTAAACCAGGCGGCCTTGGAGGAGTTCGAAATAACGAGAGAGGAGGTCAAGAGACACCTGCTGGATCTGGATGTTAGAAAGGCGGTTGGTCCTGATGGATCTCACCATGGGTACTGAAGAGAGTGCAGAGGCACTTTGCTTGCCACTCTCCATAGTGTATAGTAAATCACTAGAGACGGGAGACCTACCAGAAATATGGAAGACGGCGAATGTGGGTCCCAATATACAAAAAGGGCGACAGACAAGAGGCACTGAACTACAGGCCAGTGTCCTTGACTTGTATACCATGCAAGGTGATGGAGAAGATCGTGAGAAAAAACCTGGTAACACATCTGGAGAGAAGGGACTTCGTGACAAATCGCCAACATGGATTCAGGGAGGGTAAATCTTGCCTTACAGGCTTGATAGAATTCTACGATCAGGTGACACAGATTAAGCAAGAAAGAGAGGGCTGGGCGGACTGCATTTTTCTTGGATTGTCGGAAAGCCTTTGACACAGTACCGCATAAGAGGCTGGTACATAAGCTGGAGAGACAGGCAGGTGTAGCTGGTAAGGTGCTCCAGTGGATAAGGGAGTATCTAAGCAATAGGAAGCAGAGAGTTACGGTGAGGGGTGAGACCTCCGATTGGCGTGAAGTCACCAGTGGAGTCCCACAGGGCTCTGTACTCGGTCCTATCTTGTTTCTGATATATGTAAATGATCTCCGGAGGGTATCGATTCATTTCTCTCAATGTTTGCGGACGATGCTAAAATTATGAGAAGGATTAAAACAGAAGAGGACTGTTTGAGGCTTCAAGAAGACCTAGACAAGCTGAAGGAATGGTTCGAACAAATGGTTGTTAGAGTTTAACCAACCAAATGTAATGTAATGAAGATAGGTGTAGGGAGCAGGAGGCCAGATACAAGGTATCATCTGGGAGAGGAAATTCTTCAGGTGTCAGAGAAGGAAAAAGACTTGGGGTTGATATCACGCCAGACCTGTCTCCTGCAGCACATATCAAGCGGATAACATCAGCGGCATATGCCAGGCTGGCCAACATACGAACGGCATTCAGAAACTTGTGTAAAGAATCATTCAGAACTTTGTATACCACATATGTCAGGCCAATCCAGGAGTATGCAGCCCCAGCATGGAGTCCATATCTAGTCAAGGATAAGACTAAACTGGAAAAGGTTCAAAGGTTTGCCACCAGACTAGTACCCGAGCTGAGAGGTATGAGCTACGAGGAGAGACTACGGGAATTAAACCTCACTTCGCTGGAAGACAGAAGAGTTAGGGGGGACATGATCACCACATTCAAGATTCTGAAGGGGATTGATAGGGTAGATAAAGACAGTCTATTTAACACAAGGGGAACACGCACAAGGGGACACAGGTGGAAACTGAGTGCCCAAATGAGCCACAGAGATATTAGAAAGAACTTTTTTAGTGTCAGAGTGGTTGACAAATGGAATGCATTAGGGGGTGATGTGGTGGAGGCTCACTCCATACACAGTTTCAAGTGTAGATATGACAGAGCCCGATAGGCTCAGGAATCTGTACACCTGTTGATTGACGGTTGAGAGGCGGGACCAAAGAGCCAGAGCTCAACCCCCGCAAACACAACTAGGTGAGTACAACTAGGTGAGTACACACACACACACACACACCCCAACACACACACACACACACACACCCCAACACACACACACACACACACACACACCCCAACACACACACACATACACACCCCAACACACACACACACACACACACCCCAACACACACACACACACACACACTCTTGTTCGCTCTCTCTTGCTCTCTTTTGCTCTCTCTCTTGACAAGGGACAAAATGGCAGGAGGCCGCAACAGGGACACGGGAAGCAGCCAGGGAGATCAAACAAAGGAATTGCTAACCCAAGTTCTGGAGGAATTCAGGAGGGAGATGCATGAAATGAGGATTACAATTAACAATCTGCAAAGTGAGATGACATCAGCAAGGAAGAGATCAAATCTCAGAAAAATAAGAGACCGAGCATCAGATATCATCCAAAGGGAAGGTGGGAATGTTACATTGGAAAGAAATGCCTCTGTACCTGATACATTTGTGGATATACTGAGAGAGAGCTCAGAAGCAATGGACACAGTGAGGGAGGTAGCGATGCAAGCAGCTACATCACAGGAAGCAGCAAGGTGCACCACTCAACTGCTGGAGAGAAAAAGATCAGTGGTAGTTTTAGGCATCAAAGAACAGGAAGGATCCAACAAGCAAGAATGGAATGGCAAGGATAGAGAGGCAGTACATGGGCTACTGAAGGGGTTACAGATGGAAGGGGCAGTACATAACATTGAAAAGATTTTCAGGTTGGGCTGGTACAACAAGGACAGAAACCGACTTGTAAAGGTGGTGTTTACAAACGAAACCACGAAGGAGGACATTCTCGAAAGGAAGAGTCGTCTGCAGCATATGGAGGGATACAAAAAGTATTCCTGCAGAGGGACAGGACGAAGGAGGAGAGAGCCAGGGCAGCAGAGACAAGGAGGAAGCGCAGGGAGAGGAGCAAACCAGGAAATCACAGCCCTCAACACAACAGTCCAGAGACAAGAGGAGAACCCAAAACCAGCAACACCAGAAGGGGGGGGGCCAACACCCACCACCCCCCTCTGCATAGAAACCCTCCCTTCCCCTCAACCAACTCTCCCTCCCCCCCCCCACCCCATTCTGACCCTGACACCCCTTCCCATCATGTCCCGCCTCCCACCTTTTTTCCCCCCAGTCCCCCTTCATCCCATACCCTCCCTATCCCTCCTCCCCTCACCCCGTATCCTCCATGTCCCCTCTACCTCCTTAACCCACATCCTACCTGTCCCCCCTTCCCTTAAACCCCACCCCCCCCCACCCCAAAATCCTCTGAGACCCTGCAAACCACCTCACAGATCCTCTCACCCACGGAACAGCTTCCCACATTAGCAGAATGCTTGCCAAGAAAGGGACATGAAAATGAACAGAAGAAAGTGAGCTTCAAGGCGATGTACACTAACATAGATGGGATTTCAAATAAAACGAGTGAACTTTGAGAATGGGCACTAGAAGAAATCCCAGACATAATAGCACTCACAGAAACAAAGTTAACGAAAATCATAAACGCAGTGTTTCCACTGGGCTACTATGTAGTGAGGAAAGAGAGACGGGAGAGGAGGAGGTGGTGAAGCTCTGCTACTAAGAGAAGGTTGGAGTTTCGAAGAGATGGTAATTCAGAACTGTGAAGATTTCAGTGACTACATTTCAGGTACCATAGCAACTGGAGGACAGAAAATTATAATAGTCATATATAACCCCCCAACGAATGACAGAAGACCCAGACAGGAATATGATAGAAACAACTTGGCCACCATCAATATAAGAGAGAGAGCAGCTTCTGTGGCTAGCAGGAACGGATCCAGACTTCTAATCATGGGAGACTTCAACCATGGGAAGATAGATTGGGGGAACAGAGACCCACATGGAGGCCCAGACACATGGAGAGCCAAGCTGCTGGATGTGGCAACAAGAAACTTTCTAAGTCAACACGTCAAGGGACCGACAAGAATGAGAGGGGATGAACCAGCCTTGCTTGATCTGATATTTACCCTAAATGAGTCGGATATAAGGGAAGTTAAGTTGGAAGCCCCCTTGGGAATGAGTGATCATAGTGTATTGAGCTTTGAGTACCTGGTTGAACTCTGAATTATCACCCCCAAAAAAGAACTGGGAACCAAAGGGCTGGCGTACCGAAAGGGAAACTATGAGGAAATGAATAAATTCCTATGGGATATACATTGGGACACAGAACTCTGAACTAAGTCCGTACAAGACATGATGGACTATGTCACCCAAAAATGTCAGGAGGCTGTAAGCAGGTTTGTCCCAGCCCGACAGGAAAAAACAGAAGCAAAGGAAGAATCCGTGGTTTAATAAGGAATGTATTAAAGCAAAGGAGCTGAACAAAAGGGCATGGAGGAACTTCCGTAATAACAGAAGACCAGAAAGTAGAGTGAGATACCAGAGAACCATGAACGAGTATGTCAGTGTGAGAAGAGCAGCTGAGAAAAGGTATGAAAATGATATAGCTAATAAAGCCAAGACTGAACCAAAGCTACTACACAGTCACATCAGGAGGAAGACAACAGTGAAGGAACAGGTGATGAAACTTAGGGTGGGCGAGGACAGGTACACAGAATGACAAAGAGGTGTGTGAAGAACTCAACAAAAGGTTCCAGGAGGTCTCTACAATAGAACAGGGAGATGTCGCGGCGCTAGAAGAGGTGGCAGCAAACCAGGTGACCTTGGATAGGTTCGAAATTACAAGAGATGAGGTCAAGAAGCACCTATTGGAGCTGGATGTGAGAAAAGCTGTTGGGCAGGATGGAATCTCGCCATGGGTATTGAAAGAGTGTGCAGGAGCACTTTGCCTACCACTCTCCATAGTGTATAGTAGGTCACTGGAAACGGGGGACCTACCAGAAATATGGAAGACTGCTAGTGTAGTACCAATATACAAAAAGGGTGACAGACAAGAGGCACTGAACTACAGGCCAGTGTCCTTAACTTTTATACCATGCGAGGTGATGGAGAAAAGTGTGAGAAAAAACCTAGTAACACATCTGGAGAGAAGAGACTTCGTGACAACCCATCAACATGGGTTCAGGGAGGGTAAATCTTGCCTTACAGGCTTTATAGAATTCTACGATCAGGCGACAAAGATTAAACAAGAAAGAGAAGGGTGGGCGGACTGCATTTTTTTGGACTGTCGGAAAGCCTTTGACACAGTACCCCATAAAAGGTTGATGCATAAGCTGGAGAAACGGGCAGGAATAACTGGTAGGGCGCTCCTGTGGATAAAGGAGTACCTAAACAATAGGAAGCAGAGTTACAGGGAGGGGGTGAGACCTCAGACTGGCGTGAAGTCACCAGTGGAGTCCCACAGGGCTCTGTACTTGGACCTATCCTGTTTCTGATATACGTAAATGATCTCCGAGAGGGTATAGACTCATTCCTCTCAATGTTTGCTAACTACGCCAAAATTATGAGAAGGATTAAGACAGGACAGCTTGAGGCTTCAAGAAGACCTGGACAAGCTGCAGGAATGGTCGAACAAATGGCTGTTAGAGTTTAATCCAAGCAAATGTAATGTAATGAAGATAGGGGGGTAGGAAGCAGGAGACCAGATACAAGGTATCACTTGGGAGATGAAATACTTCAAGAGAGAGAGAGAGAGAGAGAGAGAGAGAGAGAGAGAGAGAAAGACCTGGGGGTTGATATCACGCCAGACCTGTCCCCTGATGCTCATATCAAAAGGATAACAGCAGCAGCATATGCCAGGTTGGCTAACATAAGAACGGCCTTTAGAAACTTGTGTAAGGAATCTTTCAGAACATTATATACCACATATGTCAAACCAATCCTGGAGTATGCGGCACTAGCATGGAGTCCATATCTAGTCAAGCATAAGACTAAAATGGAAAAGGTTCAAAGGTTTGCCACCAGACTATTACCCGAGCTGAGAGGTATGAGCTACGAGGAGAGACTACAGGAATTAAACCTCACTTCGTTGGAAGACAGAAGAGTTAGGGGAGGACATGATCACCACATTCAAGATCAAGGGAATCGACAGGGTTGATAAAGACAGGCTGTTTAACACAAGGGGCACACGCACTAGGGGACACAGGTGGAAACCGATTGCCCAAATGAGCCACAGATATTAGAAAGAACTTTTTTAGTGTCAGAGTGGTTGACAAATGGAATGCATTAGGAAGTGATGTGGTGGAGGCTGACTCCATACACAGTTTCAAGTGTAGATATGATCGAGCCCAATAGGCTCAGGAACCTTTACACCTGTTGATTGACAGTTGAGAGGCGGGGCCAAAAAGCCAGAGCTCAACCCCCGCAAGCACAACTAGGAGAGTACAACTAGGCGAGTACACACACCTACAGAAGAGCTGAAGCCCCAACCAAAATATACCAGCTTCCCTGCCCACAAAAGACAGCGGAAAGTTTACCAACACCCCAGGTAGAGGGGGGCACATGGCTCTCCACTATCGGCCATGGTGGAGGGTGTGATGGCCTCCGTCCAGGACAAAGGGATGACTGGGAGCCACAAGAAAATACTTCAACCTAGTCGCCCGCCCATTGCATCCAATAAGCACACTGGGAGCAATGATGGCAAATGTCAAAAGTTTCCACTGATAAGGGCCAAAGAATAAACAGGGCCCAAACCTGCACAGCAGTAAATAGAGCTCCCACACAACTGGACACCCTCTGGCCAATACTTTAAACCTTTGTCGCAGAATTGGTCTAAAGTTTGCTGCCGATACACGGTATCAAGCGAACCACAGAGACCCAAAAGACAATTGAGCACAAGCTCAAGAAATTTGAAAACACAATATCGTCACCTTCAAGAACGCAGAAGAAAAAAAAAAAAAAAAAAAAAAAAAAAAAAAAAAAAAAAAAAAGGTGCGAGTCCAGTACATCGGAAAGCGAACTTTACGAGTCAGTTTCAGTAAAAACCTAGATCCTCAACTCTTGTTTCAACTTCCATGGCGTGTTCATCAGACTTCATGGATACCACGTAATATCAGCAAGTCCCAACAACCTAGAGGACTAAAGATTATGCAATGGAATGTAGAAGGGCTGCACAAAATTGTAATGCAAAACAGCAACCAAAGGCAAAAACATCCCGATACTACAGCAGAGCTGACTTCGAGCCGGACTAGAACTGAATTCTCTGGCTTTTTCCTTCCATGGGTCAACGGGTAATCCAGGGGATGTGCAATTTTGCGAAATGTGACCTAATATCCAAACCCATAACCACCCCACCCGATTGTGGAGCAGGAACGGAGGTAATTTGGAGTATCTATCGAGCCAAGACAAACTTTAAAAAATCTTAAATGTTTACAGCTACACGTGCTGAAAAGATCTCTTATTTAGACACTACTATATTCCACCCTTGGATGTGGGTGGGTTCCAAGAATGAACCCACCCACATCCAAGGAGGTAGATTAGACCCAACCTTCGTTTCAGCCTCCCTGAGAAATGCAGCAACATGGTCAGTTGAGCCCACTCACAAGCGACCACTATGGGGTCCAGATTGATCGTAAGTTAAATCTACCGACCCCACCTCCATCTGAAGCCTTTAACTTTGCTTAGCAAAATGGGACCGATTTCAAAACCATTTCAGAGTGGCATAGAAAATAATATGTTCCCAAAGACATTAAGTCGGGCAGAACAAGATTTTGCTGATGCAATTCAAAGTGCACACAAACGCTATCCCACTGAAAAAACTATTCAGACACCAAAGATTACTGGTACTATTGCAAACGTGTTAGAACTCGGACTAACAGCACAATGGAGCTATATAAAAAAAAACAGCCAAGTGACCACAACAGGACTTTGTGAGGTCAAGGAACATGTGCAGCAAGAGACCAGGCTAATAAACACGAAAGTGGCTAGAATGGTGTTCACATCTGAATGACCACCTTAGAGGTGGCAGCAAATCCACTGGGCCAAAGGAAATAAAACACCTAAAAGCCCCACACCTTAAGGATCCGCATCAGAAGCGGAAGTACTGGCAACCAGGAGGCAGAAAGCAGCCAGTACTCAACTTGCAGATGTACTGGCAGTGCAGACCGGAAGAAAGATGGCACAGAATCTTTACAGCATTTGCAGAAGTTTGACACTAATAACCATTACACACTAGACGAGCACAATTGAACTAATACAAACTCCAAGAATACATCCCCGAGATACTACAAAATAACCTATAAAATGATTAGGAACCTCTGCCCAGAGGGAGACGCTGCACACTTTACGTTAATTAATCGAGCCTGGACTTCTAAAACTAAATCTAGAGCTTTTAATAGAGCAAACGGTACCGATCCCAAAACCCAAAGATTCAGCAAAACCCAGGCCCATTTCTCCAAAGCTGAGCAGCAAAGACAGGCAACAGAATGACACTCTACAGACTTTAGTGGAAAATACCTAAACTGCACCATGGTATGTACGACTATAGACGAGAGGTTGGCTCAGTGGACTGTATTACAACTGTTAGCTCACTTTAACGACAGATCAGGAGGGCCGATATTCCTGGACCACGAGAAAGCCTTTGAATTGCTATTCTCTGCTGCCTTATTTATGAAGAGGTCAAGTTAACCTGCTCTCCTGGACTAAAAGCTGTCTCAGAAGCAAGAGACACTTCATGGCACAGTTTCTCAATAATAAATAATAATAATAATAATAATAATAAAAAAAAAAAAAGACATGAAAATGATACACCGCAAGGCGGCATTTTTAGCCCCCCCCCCTTCCTCTTCAATTGTTTACTGGAAAGAACAGAGGTTAAAACTCCCACAACACTGCAGGCTGCCAAACTACGCAGACTGCTGTCATCATCAGAAAAGGAAGGGACGAGGCGCGCCTTGCACCCAAATGCTTAGACTGCATCACTGAAGAGGCAAAGCAGATTGGTATCAAACTCAACCCCACAAAGACAAAAGCCATGTCCATAATAAAGCGAAGCCCAACGTGTAGCTCATAGTACAGGGTCAAGCAATTGAACGGGTGATCACTTAGTATATAGGAATAATCATGGACATAAGAATTTTAATGCCGAGGTCACTTTAGAGAACAGCGGCTCAGACAGCAATCTTCAGGTCACAAACCTCCCTCTCTGGAGGAGCCAATCTGCAAGCCCTTCGCACATACGATGTACAGGCAGTCAGACCAGTAATCCACTATGCCGTACCTTTACTCAAGTATCACACCAATAATTGAAAAAGCTTGAAATTGCTCCAAACAATGTTACGAGAACTGCCCTGGGAGCCCGTATGTGGACTAAACTTTAAACTACACTGGAAACGGGTTTGCCCTCTCTTAAGAACGAATATCAAAGAACAGCTACGTTTATCAGCAAGATAATTATTTCCCCTGATCCAGTCCCAGTACGGCAGGCCTTTGTGGTTGGACTTTGCCAAAACGGAAACTCTTGGCCTGCCAGAATGGGAAATTTCCTAAACATAATTAAAAAGCACGATTTTTGATAGCGTGATCAGTCACACCCAAGTTACACTTGTTCCCCGCCATGGGAGGAGCTACCTTCAAAATAGTAATAAAAGGTCTTCCGATTAAAAAGGAAACCTACAATCCTAAAGCGCATCATAGAGAAGCAAATGTTCAGCATTCCAGTAGCAGGACCCACCCACAACTTCACAGACGGATCGGTTTACACAATATGAGTGTGCTGGCGCTGCTCTTTGCACGGACAGTAAACAGGCATATTGGAAATCATAAGGACCAGCATCAACCCAATCCGAGCCGTTTGACGAACAGGCATTCGCACATGCGATTGTGTAATGGCATTTCGAGTTTCGTGCAGACTCTAAAGCTGCACTTCAAATATTAGGAAAAAAGCAGTGGAAAGACTACGTGGAAATAATTACCAACATTTTGTATCCGAGCAGTCACTAAAGGCAAAAGACTCAACATCACCCTAAAGTGGATCCCGTCCCATGTGGGAATCCCCTTAAATGAGAAAGCTGATGAAATTGCTAAATTGGCAACACGTCATCCATTGATATAATCCAACCCAGCCTACAGTACATGAAAGACTATCACCAAAAAGCTCATCTCAACAAACCTTATCTACACCAGAGTAGCAGAATGTTCGCCCTCTGTAATATGTTATCTTCAGAACAACAAGTTAAAAAAATTAAATATCCAAAAGGAATCCACAGGTAAATAGCAGTTCGGTTATGTAGATTACGTCTAGGTTACAGATGCAACTGGGAGATTGGTTAACCCCGACAGAGTGCACCGTCTGCCAAACAATCACAAGTGTCACTTTTTCGCCGCCATCTTGAATGTGAAGCAACCAACGACCTTAGAGGAGCTTTAAGAGTACTCGAATCTTTCCGTAACCACACTGATGCCATCAACACTGCCACTCTTATGGTAAAAAAAAGGCATCCAGCAGCTGGACACCCTCAAATACTGTCAACCCCGCGATAGCAGCCCGACGATTAAATTTTACCACTTTCGAGCTATTCATGCCCGTGCCACCTTTTTGGTGGCTTAATCTTCATCAATCGGTAGAATTGCGAATGTACTCCCAACACCTGTTGTACCTGATGACCTTTCTGCTGCCACAACTGCTACCATACCCTCCGCCCTGGTCGCAAGTCTCTCTGCCTTCACTTCCACTCTACAGACTACCACCAGATCGACCACGAAAACTATAACAGACTAGAACCACCAAGGCCCGGTGGCACAAACAGTATTTCCTTCTCCAGTTCCCAACACTCCTACCATCACTATCTCGGCAGTAATGCCAGCAGACGTGCCGTTTACAAATTCTAACAGCACCAATGCTCCTGAAATAGCTTCTACCACTAATCCACGACACCCGAGCCTACCTCAGGCTGCGGGATTAAAGACACCAACTACGTATGTTACAGACTCTTCAGACTAGGAAATTTTAGGAGGAGTCTTTCGCTCACCACAAATATCACACCTACTTTATACAAGATGACCTCGAAGAGGTCACCTCACCAAACTTCAACGACAGCACTGATCAGCCAAAGTCTCAGGCAAACAGAAAACTGAAAACCTGGAGGGCTATACTAACCCACCAGCTCCATAATTGGTACCGCTAGCCCTTCGGGGCTGAAATTCACAATGAAAACCCAAATACATCCCCCAGATCTTTAGTATCAGTTACTGATCCAGATAATGGATCTGGAAGAGCTTATACTTAGGGTCTCCATAGCCCATTCTACTTTGAACTTTTCCTTTAAGTAGCCGACTCTTGACAATAACAAAATACTGTTACTTATCCGATCGACACTGATGAGCACGAACCGCCCAGTGAAAAGTAGAGTGACTAGATAGCCAGAAAACACTGCCCATTATAAAAGTCTCACTTTCCAACCTCCTTCCAATCCTAGAACAAAAGGGGAAAGTATCCTAAAGTGTACAGGTTACGGCAGTGAGCGAGACAAGCTGGGTGTGTGCAAGCCTGCGCGTCTTGTACCCACCGTTTTATCGAGCAATAAAACCCACTGGCTCTCGGCCGAGCAGGGTTATTGGATAAACCAAACTAGGCAATAGGTAAACCCCAAGTGGCGGCAGCTCAAGGAGGGAGAGGAAAGGGTCTATACATGTCCACTACACATGGCTCCCACGTTTAAAATTTGATCCAATTATTAAAGAAAACAGTCTTGTCAATATTTAGATTGAGAAAAAAAATTCAAATGAAGGAATAGAAACGGCAGGATTAGAGAACATTTTACCAATATTTATCTTCAGTAGCTGTATTTTAACTAATACTCTAATCGTTTGATTACAAACCGTACGACTCTTGCTTCATGAAGCAGCGATTGCAAATCCAACCATTTTATTCCCATAAAACCATTAGAACAGTAACCAACTCGGACCTTTGTGGTTTGAAGAAGGCTAGGCGGAAGGAGGGTGCTGGGCAGGTGGGTCTTCATCACTCTCGGAGCAGGTAGAGCCTCGCTAATCTGCAGAAACACTCCGTCTTCTACCTTCTTGCCTGGACACATTTGACGAAACATTTCTGTGAACTGCTGAGGATTCTCAACAGTGCTTCTGATGGTCTTGCTGTCAAGCATCATGTCAAAACTGGAAATGTTTTGTTGTTGTTGTTGTTATTACTACACCTACCCAGAGCTGAAATACTTAAATTTAATCGCTTTAGAATAAATACATTTGAGTTTATTCTTAAATCACCAATTATGCAATAAGTTCTAGTAATACATTTCTTTATATAAACCCATCCAGAAGCACAAATACAGGATCCTTCATATATTGCAACCGATATATGAATGGTTCTTTGCTAATCTCGCATGTTGCACCCGACAGTTAACACAAGACTTCACATATTCAAGCACACATTAACATCACGTGCACAAACGTGTGGTAATCATGAGGTAATAAAGAAATTTAAGCCAAACACTTATTGTAACAAAACTATCACCATCTTAAAACAATATTATGCTTCACGTTACAAATTTTATATGACCTATACCCAGGGCCTGTATTCTGTCACAGGATATCAGTCCCTAACTACTTATTGTGTCCAACCTAATCTCTGGTTAAAGAGTTACAAAAACCATGTGCACCATAGTACAAAGATTGACGTTCTAAGCAATTAGGTAGAACTTTGTACTATTGTCCGGAAACATTTAAAAACTTATTCCAATGCCTAGTATAACATTTACTTTATTAAACCTCCGATTGCACGTAAGAGACCTAGGAAAGGTTAGGTTAATTTGTCTTTGCAACTACAGTGGAAAAGTTAATTTATCGAAATTCAATAGTATTGATCCCTACTTTTCTAATTAGGTTGTACATCTGCACGTACTATTGTCATCCTTCGTCCCAATACAGGGGGACGGGTTTAATTGTCAGAGGTCCCATTTCCTGAAAACAACAATGTAGTGTGCGAGTGAACAATTAATTTAGGACAGTTTAGCATCAATGCTAAACTGAATTATCCAACACTGACAAAGAGAACCAATCACCAGAGTCGGACATGATAATTTTGCTTACACACACAAGACCAAGTGTTATAAATATTTACCCAAGACCTCCGAAGCGATTGCTTCACATGCATGACCTATTTTATGTAACTACAGTATTGAGCCAAAGTATTTGGGCCAATCATGAAGATTGGTCCAAATACCAATTTGGTAAATATACCAAAAATTGAAGTCATTAAAGCCTTCATGAAAGGCTTTAGTGACTTCATAAATGCATTTAACCGTAAAGCCAGGGTAAGCATCCCAACCAGTATTAATATTGCAAGAAATTTATGACATTTATTTCCTGCAACCACTAGTATTTAGTCTGCCAGCCCCCCCCCCCTTCCCCCTCGTGTCCACGGAACATTTATAAAAGGTGGCATCTCCCCTCGCCCAGCACCGCCTCAAACACTCTTTATGACGAATTTACAATTCCCATCCCTCTTTTTGCAACTAATAAATCAAGCTGGGGCGAGGCTTTATTACAGACAAGTACAAACGCTCACAAAAATGTATCTTGACCTGTCTAGGGAGCCGGTCGGCCGAGCAGACAGCACGCTGGACTTGTGATCCTGTGGTCCTGGGTGCGATCCCAGGCGCCGGCGAGAAACAATGGGCAGAGTTTTGTTCACCCTATGCCCCTGTTACCCAGCAGTAAAATGGGTACCTGGGTTTTAGTCAGCTGTCACGGGCCGCTTCCTGGGGTTGGAGGCCTGGTCGAGGACCGGGCCGCGGGGACACTAAAGCCCCGAAATCATCTCAAGATAACCTTCCCAAGTGCTATATAGTCTTAATGGATTTGCGCTTTCCCCAGATAATCCCCCCCCCCCTCAAAAAAAAAATTGTTTGCTAGCACTAATCTGAACAACCAACCACTGAACAACCCATCTTTTGTATTCTACCAACGTAAAGTACAAACACAGGAAACTTTTTTTTATTTTTATTTTTACATGCAAGCATGCGTATAATGTACAATAAAAACAGAACAAATATAACATAGAACAAAAGTACAAAGCACACACACGTACAATGACAAAGGAACAAATCAAGAGAAGACCAGCCAGAAGGGCTCACCACAAACAAAAATGCATATACAAACATAACACAAATATAAACACAGCGTAATACAAACATAAGGGAAACAGAGGCGAGAAACATACAAAACAAGTCTGCTAACACCTCACACACATAATGCACACATAACAAAGAGCACACCCCAACAGCCTGAAGGGCACACAAGATGACAAACAAGGGCACACGACATCCACAACCGAACACACAAACGCATAGGAACCGCACACCCCCCCCCCACTAGCCATACAAGAAGACCCACAATACAAACCGGAGCACGCAGGAACCGGGAAACAATACCCACCCCACCCACTCACATACACACCCCACAACCAGGCAACACAAAATACATAGAAATCACTTGCGAGGAACCTCGTGAGAAATGTACTTCTCCGGAAAAGATCATGAGGATATTTCGCCTTGTAAGCTTCCCAGACTAGATCTTCAAGGTCGGTAGGGTTTGTGATCCCCCGCTCTCGAGCGGGTATCATAAACTCGGGAACATCTATATCTGGCGGCATCGGCCAATACCTAAGGTCACTGACGCAAGTCGCATAACGAGGCTGGGGAGCGCCAACCACGCCCTTCGAGGAAGCAGATGACACCGGAGAAGCGGACGAGGGTCGCCGAGCCTGCCACGCCTTCATCGGAGCAGGTGCCGGACGCTGAGACGATAGCACTTCCACGGATACCGCAGGAGACACGGAAGGGACTGCAGGAAACGGAAGAGGCGGCAAGACCGCTGCCGAGGAAACGTAACGAGGAAGGGGCCACAGAACATCCAGAGCGAGCATCCTTTCTCAACATCACTACCAGGCCACCCCGCTCACCACCAACTACAGCAGGGGGAACCACCGCCCACGAAGAACCGGAGCCATCCGACGCAGGCAACGCACCTGAAGCAGGACCCTCTGACACCGGACCAGAAGTTGAGGCCAAAACGCCGGCACCGGCATCCTCAGGCAAGTGTACCTCCGCCACCACCGTAGTGTGCACCACATCCGGAGCCACTCCACCGTCAACGGAAGGACGACACTCGTCGAATTCGCCAACATCAGCCCACGCAGAAGAACGCCGGGAACGCTTAGGCTCGGGCCGCACATCATCAGACCCGAAGGCAGACTCAGCGACCCGCGCAGCACCAACCGAGCGAACCGACGCACGCCGCAGCACGGCAGCCTCCTCAACCACACGGGGCACCAGGCCAGGCACAGGAGGGAATGCCGGAACCACCTCAGCTCCCAGCACAGCCGGAACAGACGGCGAGGGCGCAGGGACCGGGACAGACACAGCAGAGGAAGAACTGGAAGACGAGGGGTCCGAGCAAACGGCAGGCGGAAGAGGCTCAGGGACACCAGCTGGAGCACTAGGCGAGGACCCAACTCCGGAGAGATGCGGCAACAACAGGGGGCGCAACAGGCGGAGCAACAGCTGCTACAGAGGGCACCTCCTCAGCCGAAGAGACGTCCATACCCACCGAATCATCCCCCACAGGAAGGGGCGGAAAATCCTCCTCACTGAAGAGATTCACTGGTGCAACAGCAGGCGCAGAACAGTCAGCAGCCTGATGGCCCAAAAGACCACAACGATAACACGTCCGCGGCTGACGGGCGTAAAACACCCGAACGTTGTACCCCATAAGGCGCACAGAGGACGGAATATCCGCCCGGAGTCTCATGCCCAGGGTGCGAATGTTAGACCTCACACCCTTAAGAGGACTAGAAGACACCACGTTCACTCTCACACTAACAACTGCGCCAAACCGGCCGAAATACCGCCGTAGCAGAGCCTCTGGAAACTCCAAGGGAGCCCCATGCACACTGATGTAAGTAAGTGCACCACTCCTATCCGAGAGGGTGACAGTGCCCGCACCATCCGGCAGGGGCAGTGTCCGCCCCTCGTATCGCCGGAGAAAATCGCGATACGCCACCTCCTCTGCAAACTTCACAATTGCCCTACGGGCCGTTACCAACTCGACCCCATAAATCGCAAACACAGGGACAGAGCATTTCACAAGCCAGGGCAATCTCTGGGTAACCAGCCCGCACAGAGAACTCTAGTCCCACAGACTGAGCCCGGACGACAGGGGGTAGAGGGACCCCCATCGTAACGCCACGTCAGCACAGACGAGCAGACACACCCGCCCTCAACCAGCCGAAACGGGCAAACAACACCAACTGCTGGAGCGCCGATTCAACACGTCCGCCCCGTACCGAAGCTAGGGCCAGACTCCCACGCTCACAAACACAGGAAATGGTAAAAGGAATAATACTTCACACAGTCATTAACAGATCTTATCTCAAGCAGCCAAAATTGCCACATCATTTTATCCACATCCGGTGCCGTGTTAAGCAGGAGTAACCGTTTTATGAAATGTAATAGAGAAAAAAAAATATAAAAGTCTTGGCAAAATTTTTATTTTCTGCCAAGATAAAATGGTTAAGAATATTTATGAATATTTTAAAGAACTTTTGCAAGATCTTCGCTAATATTACATGGTCTTCAAAATTAAAGGGGACTATTCTAAGGTACGTCTGCAAATTAGCGAATTTACTGCAGCTTGCTGAACTACCATTCCGAAAAAGTCTTCCATAAATGCGATCTAAACCGGAGCTCATTTAGAACTAAGCAGCTAAACACTAATTAAATCTTTCAACCACACCTACCGATTTATTAGGAGCAATCAGACTATACAGTAATTATAGCCCTAGTCCCGGGCGTTACCAAGACAATCACACTGATAAACCAAGAATGTGTCATACTGTATATGCGGTGCTCTGATGAAGATGGGCAGGTTGCCCCTCTGGTTCAGGTCGGGGTTGTGAAGCATCGTCCACACCAACTCCAACATCCAGGTCGTCCCAGACCTGGGCATTCCCATCACAAGTACGTCACCTTCAGTGAACTGAAGAGAACATTATTGTAGTATACATTATAGAGAACATACAAGTGTATACATTTTACACCCACATATATATCAGGGGAGAGTGATCTGGGCACCGTTCACCCACCACCCTCCCGACCAAGTACATTACCCATATTCAAGTGTCATCAAAGTAACAATAAAGACATTACACCTTGTAGTTGTAGATGCGTCAGCATATTTGGTGAAGAGCGTCGGGTAGAGCCAGCCTCCGGGCCTGAGGCGGACCATATCTTTGTTGTAGAGCGTCTGTTCCTGCTCCATCCTGGCCAGCCACTCCTCGCTCATGTCCTCCACCTCGTGACCACTAGCCAGCTTCGTATTCATCTTCCTAGGTACAACTACACGGGTCGTTATGGCAGTCAAGTCATGAAAATACCTGGTCTATGTCAGGCATTACAGTGATAGGTAAAGTGTCAGTACTTTAATAAACGTGTTTACAATTTGATGGCGAGGATGATTATTTGTGGATGTGACATGGCCCCATGTCATGCTGTGTCGGCCGATGCCTGTTATGTGACGCCAGGGATGGCGGGTGGGGATATGAACAATATTAGTTGGTAAGGGTATTAGGTGAAGAATGTTATGAAAGATGGGTAGACTATGTGGGTCGGGGGAGGTGTCGAAGCTTAACCAGTTCCTGCACTTCTATTCAAATTACATAAATCGACAATACAACTACTCAAAAACTACAATTAAAGTAGTTATTTCAAAAAGAAAAATTAATGTTCTTAAAATAGGGAATGGAGCGTAACTAGCGCCACCAGTCATCGCTCATTGGGTGGGGATGTTTGGGCAGATAGAAATCTAACATTCACCAGACCTACCACACCACATACTGAACTATGCAACACCTGCCTCTGCAAGAATCAGAGCACAGTATAATCTGTAAATAATGCCGTGCAAGTTAATACTGGAATCCGAAAAACTTAATTTAGATCCGATAGATATACAAATACCACACTTGTCATTAGGTGTATATGTAACTTTACTAAGCGTGCCAAAACCTGACGGGAAAAACTCCGCCTACTTACAACTACACAGTCGTTATATTACCTTCACAACACTAAGTCCACCTACAATGACAAGCCGACCGACTAAGAACGTGGTGGTATATATTTTAAACACACACAAGTCGCATTATCAAGAACTGGCCTAATGGTCAGCGATAAATCCAGACATCAATGTATATTTAAATAGTACAAACTCCCTGCCATTGGCGGGGCGCGTTACCAGCAATTACTTTGTCGTTTCAACGCTGCGTTATTGAAAGGTCAGCACAGAAGCCAACTTAACCCATAATAGAGATGGACCAAAATTACATTCTCCAGATTAAATGTGGCATCCACTGTACTGTTATGCCATTCCTGCAAGACACCAAACACCAACGAGTTGCTCAATAAAGAAAGATCACTTGGCAAGGAAGGCAGTATTTACAGCGTGCATAGACCGCGAGGAGCAGTACGAGCTGTTCGGCTCGTACATTCCCTCCAACATTATATTTCCTCCATACAGCGTCGGCAAATAATTACAACCATTTTAATATTTATCTACTTACACTGCACAATTACACCAATCACAGTGTTTTTCACAAATAGAATGAATACACTCTGCTCACTCCAAGAGAACTACTGCATTTGGCAACTACTATATCTACACAAAGTTATTAAAGCAGTTGGTTATACAGTCCCCAAATTATTTTCACATTTAACTATAGTCTTCCCTGAAGAATATTCATTTAAATACTCAACACACTACAGCTACGTTGTGACACTGAAGGTGGGAGGAGGAGCAGCAACACAACACTCACACCAACACAGCACATAGACCGGCCATTGGCTGAGGCTCACCAAAGTCAACACCCCAGTGTTACCAACTCGGCTAATTAAGTACTCGCATCCATCTAGTGATACCAATTCAGTGTAAAAATTAATGCTTAGGCTATCATTTTAAAGATAATAAAAAACAACTGTAAGTGGACATAGAGAAAAATGAGGCACAAAAATTTATGTTAAAGAAGAACAGTAGAATGCTTCGTTAAAATAATTATGAACATTAATTCCGGTTGTTTCCAAAAATCTCGCCCGTTCTCACGCTTGAACAAACGTTTAAATTAAAGGAGTTTACTCCACAATAAGTGTAAAAACCTTAACTGTAGAGGACAATGACCTGTAATTGGAGGAGGCATTTTGGTGGCTGGTATCCATAGTGTGGGGTCACTGGTCATTACGGGTGAGAGCGAGGGAACTGTACAGCGATCTCACAAAAACCGGACCTAACAATTAATGAATCTTTACATGTGCACTATGGAAGGAAGCGTAAACATTAACATGTTTTATAGAGAATACAAGCGTGTAAATGTGTAGGTTTTCTCCTCTTAAACAGCATCAGCATCAATAGCTAAGATGACAAAGTGAAGGTTTTCTAAGTTAGACAAACGAGCATCGACCAGTTTTTGTCTATCGTCAGCAGAGTACGATAGCAGTGATATCCTGGATCCGGATTCACAAAGCAGTTACGCAAGTACTTACGAACGTGTACATCTTTCCTCAATCTTTGACGGCTTTGGTTACATTTATTAAACAGTTTACATGCATGAAAATTTCCCAATCAACTGTTGTTATTGTTATAAACAGCCTCCTGGTGCTTCGAGCTCATTAACTGTTTAATAATTGTAAACAAAGCCGTCAAAGATTGACAAAAGATGGACAGGTTCGTAAATGCTTGCGTAACTGCTTCGTGAATCTGGCCCCCAGACTGATAGACAACACCCACTAAAATCAACATGGTTACTTAATTATAGTAGGCACCTTACCCAGGATGTGGTACAGTCATTGGTCGGCACCTTACCCAGGGATGTGGTACAGTCATTGGTCGGCACCTTACCCAGGGATGTGGTACAGTCAGGTCGGCACCTTACCCAGGGATGTGGTACAGTCAGGTCGGCACCTTACCCAGGGATGTGGTACAGTCAGGTCGGCACCTTACCCAGGGATGTGGTACAGTCATTGGTCGGCACCTTACCCAGGGATGTGGTACAGTCATTGGTCGGCACCTTACCCAGCGATGTGGTACAGTCACAGGTCGGCACCTTACCCAGGGATGTGGTACAGTCACAGGTCGGCACCTTACCCAGGGATGTGGTACAGTCACAGGTCGGCACCTTACCCAGGGATGTGGTACAGTCATTGGTCGGCACCTTACCCAGGGATGTGGTACAGTCATTGGTCGGCACCTTACCCAGGATGTGGTACAGTCATTGGTCGGCACCTTACCCAGGGATGTGGTACAGTCATTGGTCGGCACCTTACCCAGGGATGTGGCACAGTCATTGGTCGGCACCTTACCCAGGGATGTGGTACAGTCATTGGTCGGCACCTTACCCAGGGATGTGGTACAGTCAGGTCGGCACCTTACCCAGGGATGTGGTACAGTCATTGGTCGGCACCTTACCCAGGGATGTGGTACAGTCATTGGTCGGCACCTTACCCAGGAATGTGGTACAGTCATTTGTCGGCACCTTACCCTGGGATGTGGTACAGTCATTGGTCGGCACCTTACCCAGGGATGTGGCACAGTCATTGGTCGGCACCTTACCCAGGGATGTGGTACAGTCATTGGTCGGCACCTTACCCAGGGTTGTGGTACAGTCATTGGTCGGCACCTTACCCTGGGATGTGGTACAGTCATTTGTCGGCACTTTACCCTGGGATGTAGTACAGTCATTGGTCGGCACCTTACCCTAGGATGTGGTACAGTCATTGGTCGGCACCTTACCCTAGGATGTGGTACAATCATTTGTCGGCACCTTACCCTGGGATGTGGTACAGTCATTGGTCGGCACCTTACCCTAGGATGTGGTACAGTCATTGGTCGGCACCTTACCATGGGATGTAGTACAGTCATTGGTCGGCACCTTACCCAGGGATGTGGTACAGTCATTGGTCGGCACCTTACCCAGGGATGTGGTACAGTCATTGGTCGGCACCTTACCCAGGGATGTAGTACAGTCATTGGTCGGCACCTTACCCAGGGATGTGGTACAGTCATTGGTCGGCACCTTACCCAGGGATGTGGCACAGTCATTGGTCGGCACCTTACCCAGGGATGTGGTACAGTCATTGGTCGGCACCTTACCCAGGGATGTAGTACAGTCATTGGTCGGCACCTTACCCAAGGATGTAGTACAGTCATTGGTCAGCACCTTACCCTGGGATGTGGTACAGTCATTGGTCGGCACCTTACCCAGGGATGTGGTACAGTCATTGGTCGGCACCTTACCCAGGGATGTGGTACAGTCATTGGTCGGCACCTTACCCTGGGATGTAGTACAGTCATTGGTCGGCACCTTACCCTAGGATGTGGTACAGTCATTGGTCGGCACCTTACCCTGGGATGTGGTACAGTCATTGGTCGGCACCTTACCCTGGGATGTAGTACAGTCATTGGTCGGCACCTTACCCTAGGATGTGGTACAGTCATTGGTCGGCACCTTACCCAGGGATGTGGTACAGTCATTGGTCGGCACCTTACCCTGGGATGTGGTACAGTCATTGGTCGGCACCTTACCCTGGGATGTAGTACCGTCATTGGTCGGCACCTTACCCTAGGATGTGGTACAGTCATTGGTCGGCACCTTACCCAGGGATGTGGTACAGTCATTGGTCGGCACCTTATCCTGGGATGTGGTACAGTCATTTGTCGGCACCTTACCCTGGGATGTGGTACAGTCATTGGTCGGCACCTTACCCAGGGATGTGGTACAGTCATTGGTCGGCACCTTAGCCTGGGATGTGGTACACTCATTGGTCGGCACCTTACCTGGTTGATACCTGGTTGATGGGGTTCTGGGAGTTCTTCTACTCCCCAAGCCCGGCCCGAGGCCAGGCTCGACTTGTGAGAGTTTGGTCCACCAGGCTGTTGCTTGGAGCGGCCCGCAGGGCCACATACCCACCACAGCCCGGCTGATCCGGAATTTCTCTTAGAAAAGCATCCGGTTTTCTCTTGAAGATGCCCACGGTTGTTCCGGCAATATTTATTATAGTCGCTGGGAGGACGTTGAACAACCGTGGACCTCTGATGTTTATACAGTGTTCTCTGATTGTGCCTATGGCACCTCTGCTCTTCACTGGTTCAATCTTGCGTTTTCTTCCATATCGTTCACCTCAGTACGTTGTTATTTTACTGTGTAGATTTGGGACCTGACCCTCCAGTATTTTCCATGTGTATATTATTTGGTATCTCTCTCGTCTCCTTTCTAGAGTACATTTGGAGAGCTTTGAGACGATCCAAATAATTTAGGTGCTTTATCTTGTCTATGCGTGCCGTATATGTTCTCTGTATTCCCTCTATTTCAGCAATCTCTCCTGCTCTGAAGGGGGAAGTAAGTACAAAGCAGTACTCGAGACGGGACAACACAAGTGACTTGAAAAGTACAACCATTGTGATGGGATCCCTGGATTTGAAAGTTCTCGTAATCCATCCGATCGTTTTTCTGGCTGACGCAATATTTGCTTGGTTATGCTCCCTAAACGTTAGATTGTCGGACATTATTATTCCCAAATCCTTGACATGCTGTTTTTCTACTATGGGAAGATTCGATTATGTTTTGTACCCTGTGTTATGTTTCAGATCCTCATTTTTGCCGTACCTGGGTACCTGAAATTTATCACTGTTAAACATCATGTTATTTTCTGCTGCCCAGTCGAAAACTTTGTTGACATCTGCTTGTAGTTTTCAATGTCTTCAGCAGAGGTAATTTTCATGCTGATTTTTGTGTCATCTACCCTGGGATGTGCATGAAAATTTCTTTAAAAACTTATGATGACAAAAAAATCAGCTGTGTTATGCCAAAAATTACATAGAACGAGAACTTCAAGAAATTGTTCTAATTTATGAGTTGCTGTTATTATTATTTTTTTCTTGATTCAGTTGTAAGAAATAAATACATTAGAAAAGAGATTTCATGAAATCTGAAGGCTGAGAGGAATCATGCTCTTTGTCAATGTTTGGTGAATCTTTGGAAAACTTGAGTGTAGAAAGTAAAGTGTCAAAGAAGCATCTCCTAAATTAATATTCTCTAGGATGCCTTAAATTTCCACACGAGTCTAATCAAACTTTGCGGCCTGGTTGACTGTATTACAGTATATATAAAACTAAACTCTTATTCTTTCTTTTTTATATAAAATAATAATAATAATAATATATACTTACTTAAAACAGAAATATTGAGTATAGTTTCATATATAATGGTTGATATTTTATTATCCATTGTGTGTGTGTGTGTGTGCACTCACATAGTTGTGCTTGGGGGGATTGAGCTTCGGCTCTTTAGTCCCACCTCTCAACAGTCAATGAACTGGTGTGCAGATTCCTGAGCCTAATGGGCTATATCATATCTACATTGAGAACCGAGACATGATCACTTCTTTATAAAATTCTCTGGAAATATAAGACTGGAAAGAACTAAAAATGTTCCTTGTTGTTACAAATTCCACCAGTCTAATAAACCATTACACCTCCAAATTCCAACATCATAGCAAATCGATTGATTCTTATTTTATTGCTTGGAAATCTTTATATCTTTCATCTTGACATCAATTTGTGGAAATTCCCTTAAACAATTGATTCTATCATTCATGAAACTCCTGTAACAAATTCCACGTAATGGAAAAGAAGGGGGGATAATATTGTATTTTTACCATATCAGTTACTTGGAAGGAAACTAACAGATATTTTCACCATATCAGTTATTTAAGGCGTCATGTTGCTCTGTATGGAACTAGAAGACAATAGTCCTTTGGTACAACTTCTCAAATAAACCACATGGGTCTAATTTAACTTTGCGGTTTCTATATAAAAAATACAAAAAACATATATATTCGGGAATAAAATATTCACATATTTTATACTTATTGTATTAGTTATTTTATGTCTGTTCATTACGATAATATCTATTATGAATATGTATAACAAAATACCATATATGGAATCAGTTGCAGTTGGAATGACTGATGGTAAAATGAAATATGTTATGGGTTCACTACATGCCATAGCTGGTTCCCTTGCGGTAATTCTGGCAACTTTGGCAATTTTCACAACAATTAACACAAATAAAAGTATAAAAAGTGAAGAAAGAGAACAAATGAATTTCGAAGCACCATAAAAAAGGTAGGAATTTTCCAAATATTAAATTAAATGGATGAGAATATATTTAATAATTGGGCTAAAAAAGACCATACTGTGTGAACCAGGTGCTTGGTTAAAAATATAATAATGACAACAATTCTTAACTTAATATTCTCTAGAAGGCCTAAAATTGTCCACACGTGTATAATGTAGCTTTGCTGCCCGGTTGACTGTTTACAGTATATATAAAACTAAAATTCTTATTCTCTTTTTATTTGTTTAAGTAAATAAATTATATTATATATTTACTAAAAAATAGAAATATAGTGTCTCACCTAGTTGTATTTGGGGGGATTGAGATTCGGCTCTTTGGTCCCGCATCTGAACTGTTAATGAACTGGTGTATAGATTCCTGAGCCAATTGGTTTCTGTCATATCTACATTTGAAACTGCGTAAGGAGTCTGCCTCCTCATCATCACTGCCTAATGCATTCCATCGGTTAGGTACACTGACACTTTTCTTTCTACACTTAAATTTTCCGAAGATTCACCAAACATTGACCAACAATACGATTCCTTTCTACCCTCAAATTTCAAGAAATCTTATCTGGTGAATTTTTTTCTTACAACTGAATCAAGAAAAAAATAGTAATAACAACTCCCAACTTAAAATAATATTCTCTAGGATGCTTAAAATTGTCCACACGTGTCTAATCCAGCTCTGCGGCCTGGGTGACTGTATACAGTATATGTATACTACACTCTTATTCTTTCTTTTTTTGCTTTAGTAAATAAAATAATATTACTGTTATTTAATACTTACTAAGAAAACAAAAACAAATTGAGATTATAGTTTCATATATATACACTGGTTAAATTTTTATTTCCGTCGAATGTGTGTGTGTGTGTGTGTACTCGCCAGTTATGCTTGGGGTGGAGGATTA